>NW_015168662.1:635937-657238 GCF_001447785.1 Gekko japonicus | reverse complement strand
GCTGCTCCAGCAGGAAAACCCAGGAGAAATCCAAGAAAACAAGGCTTGACAAGGACAACTCCAGTTGCAACAAGACAACAAACAAGGGAAAAAGAAGCACAGAAACAGAAACAAGATGAGTAAAGGCAAAATGAATATTATTTCAGTGAATGTAAATGGATTAAATGGCCCCCAGAAAAGAAGGAGAATCTTCCATCAACTGAGAAAAAAGAAGTCTGATATTATATGTCTTCAAGAAACCCATATCAGAAAATCTGATGAAAAACACATACAAATCAAAGGCTTAGGCAAAATTTTCCTAGCATCTGATAAAGATAAAAAGCAGAGAGGCGTAGCGAAGTATGTAAAGGACTATCTTCAACCTGAAATGGTTTATGCCTCACAATATGGGAGGATCTTAATGGTCACAATACGAAGACAAATGAAAAAGATGTTAATAGTTAATATTTACGCCCCAAATCAACATCAAGAAATTTTTTACAAAAGGCTCCAAAATCTAATTACTAAACAAGATATGCAAGAAATTTGTATTATTGGGGATTTCAATGCAGTTTTTGATAAAAAGGAGGACAGAAAAATAAATGTGCTTACACATAAGAAGAAAAGGAAAAAGAAAGGAGGCAATGAATTCCCGTCTGTATTATATCACTTACTGGATGAACTGAAAGTAGTTGACACTTGGAGGGTAAGAAATCCTGACAAAAAGGACTATACTTATTATTCTGCTAGGCATAATTCCTGGTCTAGATTAGATATGTGTTGGATTTCAGCAACGGCGAACAAGGATATAATAGAAGTAGAGATTGAACCGGGAACATATGCAGATCATAAACCGATTACTTTGGAATTACAGGAGGCAAGCCCAAGAAATAGATGGACATTAGACACATCACTTTTGAAAAATGAAAAGTTTGTAAAGGAGATGAAGAAAGAGTTTAAATACTTTTTGTTGAAAATGTACAATCAGACATATCTGTAAATACAGTCTGGGATGCATTTAAGGCCTATTCCAGGGAATTGATGATAAGAGAATCAGCCAGAGTGAACAAACAGAAGAAAGAAGAATACAAAAATTTGAACAAATCCATTAAAATTCAAGAAGAAAAATTGATGGCTGATCCGAAAATAAGAAAAGTAAGCTCAGACTTTTACAACAACAAATGAATTGTTTACTTACACAAGAAATAGCAAAAATATTAAAGTTTGCTAAACAAAACTATTTTGAAAACGCTAACAAACCTACAAGATGGTTGGCTTATAAAATATGAAAGGGAAATCCTACATAAAGGTCTTAAAGAAAGGAAATGGGAAGAGACAAACAGGTTAAAAGATATGAAGCATATTGTGGAAAACTTTTACAGAGACCTCTCCAAAAAAAACAGATTCTAACCCAGACCATGTAAAGAAATATCTTGAGAATCACAAACCTAAAAGCTTTACAGAGGAACAAAGGAAAAGTTTAGACCAGCCAATTGCAATGGTAAAACTGGTGGAGGCGCTAAAGTGTAAAAAAAAGGGAAATCACCTGGGCTGGACGGCCTACCAGCAGAATTCTGTTTTACCTTTGAAGACCAATTGTTAATTCCTTTAAAAGAAGTATGTAACAATATAATGGATAAAGGTGAGATACCTGACTCCTGGAATGAGGCTATAATAACTCTCATCCACAAACAAGGCTCAGATGAAAAAGAAATCAAAAATTATAGACCGATTTCTCTACTAAATGTAGATTATAAAATATTTGCCTCTATACTAGCTTCAAGACTGAAAAAAATCTTGTCTCAAATGATACATAAAGATCAAGCGGGCTTTTTACCTAAAAGACAAATTAGAAATAATCTAAGGTGCATTTTAGATGTTTTAGAATTTTATGAAGCACATCCGGAAAAAAAACTGGCATTAATTTTTCTAGATGCCGAGGAGGCATTTGATAATGTCAGCTGGAACTTTATGTTAGAAGCATTAAAAATGGCTCAGGCTGGTTCAGAATTTATTAAAATGATTGAAGCAATATACAAGAAACAAATGGCTAAAGTGACAATTAATGGTGACTGGACTCAAAATATAGAAATTCAAAAAGGGACGAGGCAAGGATGTCCCTTATCACCCCCATTATTTATTTTTGCACTTGAAATTTTAAATGAGACAATTAGAGCAGAGGAGAAAATTAATGGCCTCAAATTGCAAGGAGAAGAGTTTAAACTATTGGCTTTTGCTGATTATCTGGTATTCGTTTTAGAGAATCCCCTTGATTCTATATTTACTTTGAAGGAAAAGCTGCAGGAATATGGTCAAGTAGCTGACCTAAGAGTAAATATAAATAAAACAAAGATAATGACAAAAAATATGGCCATGGAACAAGCTTTACTTTTGCAAGAGAAATTGCATTTCCAACTTCAAGAAAAAAATAAAATACCTAGGAATTATTTTGATGAACAAATGTAGCACTTCGCAGGAAAATAACTATAAAGAACTCTTAAAATCAATGAAGTTAGACTTGGAAAAATGGAAAAACTTACAGGTGTCATTAATGGGTCGGCTAGCTATTGTCAAAATGTCAAGCAGGGCGTCATCTGTGAGGGGCGCACCGCCTGTGGCCATCCTGCCTACAATCCTAGTTGTCGCCCGCAGGGGCGCTGACCCACCAATGGGAAGGGTCAGAGCCGGGGGAGCAAGGCTCTGAGGAGGGAACTTGCTTCAAACAACGGGGAAAGTCAGAGGGTTTCCTCACCCCCTTGGCCCATTCTGGAGTCTGGCTTCCGGCCCCTCGAGGCACACAGCTTCTCCACCGCTTCTCTCTCTTGCCAGCCGGTGGGAATTAGCTATAGCCAGCCCAGGTCCTCCTCCTTAGCTGGTTCCTCTCCTCCTTTTATTACCCCCTCGGCTCCTTGCCCCACCTCCCTCTCGACCCTGCCCCCTGTAAAGGTCTTGACACTGTCGCTCTCAGCTCCGCCCTTTCCTTTGCTTCCGGTGCTCCTGACGTCGCCGTCTCTCCTCTCCCATATGGGGCTGCCTGTGCCCGCTCCTCCTGGGCTGGCCCCGTGGCTTGGTTCCATCGCCGTGGCAGCACCGCCGTGACCTCAGACTCCTCAGCATCGGTCGTTACCCTCGCCACGCCTCCCCCCTTCGTCCTGGGTGAGTGCGGCTTTCTTGGCGAGGGAGGGACGTTTGGGTGAGCCACTATCTGTTCCAGCTCCCTGCGGGTCCGGGAGGTCCCGGTCTTGACTGGGACACAAAATTAATATTTTACCAAAATGGATATTTCTCTTTCAGACAATGCCTATATTACAAAGCCAAACAATCTTTAAAGAACGAGACAAGACCATCTTAAAATATATATGGCAAGAGAAGCATTGGAGAATAAAACTCAAGGAGTTACAAGACTCTAAAGAAAGAGGAGGCTTTGCTCTACCCAACTGGTTTCTTTATTACAGAGCAGCAGCTCTGACATGAATTAAAAATGGATCACCTTAGAAGATCAGAGAATATTAAAATTGGAAGGTCACAACCTGATGTTGGGATAGCATGCATTTTTGTGGTATGGGAAAGCAACATCACATAAATATTTTAAGCAACATTGGCTAAGAGCATCTTTATTGAAAGTTTAGGAGACAATCCATAAACAATTTTATACAAAAAAATTCAAAACGGATTGCACCTTTAGAAGCTTTTATATTTCCCAAAGCATATAATGATGAGAAAACAAGAAGATACACTGATATTTTGGATACTAATTTGAATTTGAAACCGTTAAAGGATTTAACATGGTGACAAAAGGCACAAATCTAGGTTGAATCTAGGTTTATTAAAGACAAAAAGTTGGATTTCCATGAAAATCTGTTGGAGATTGAAAAGATATTGACTTCCGTAGATCAAAAATTTATTTAAAAATGTACGCTTATCTTCTTGATTATTTGATGGTAAATGAAATTGTTAAAACTAATATTATTCAGTAGGCCCAAAATGTAGGCCACAATATTGAGCTTGAACAATGGGACCAGTTATGGAAGGAAAATATTAAAATAACAAAAGCAGTTTCTTACAAAGAAAATGTTTATAAAATGTTTTGTATATGGTATATAACTCCAGAAATATTACCTAAATGTGATAGTAACTGTTCTAATAAATGTTGGAAATGTCAGAATAAGGTGGCATTTGGTGGCACTGTGATAAAGTGAAAAATATTTGGGCATTTATCAATGAAATGTTGCTAAAGATATTAGAATGTACCGTACCTTTTACCCCTGAAGTATTATTGTTAAATATTTTGCCTGAGATTTGTAAAAAAGATGACCGCTACCTTATTGTCTATATAACTACAGTAGCAAGAATTTGATATGCGAAGTATTGGAGAGTATTGGAAGTCCCAGTGAAGAAAGAAGTAATCAATAAAATTTTGGAGGTGGCAGAAATGGACAAATTGACTTTATTGATGAAAAACCATACAGAGTCCACATTCCAAAACACTTGGTCAAGATTCTATACCTGGTACAATAATTACAATAATATACAATGAATGATGAAGACTGGTTTTATAAGTCAATTATAAAAGTTATTATGCCAGACAAGTGGTCTTAAATCTTACTTGGTTACTCAAATTGCGAAATCTGAAAGCACTATAGGCTATTCGGATGAACATGTAATCTGTACTATTACCCACATGTATGTTTTGTGTTTGTTTTAGATGTTATGTTTGTATATGTTAGTTTGTGTCATAAAGAAAACTTTTAATAAACCTTGTCCCATTTGGGGCAAGCAGAAAAATACATATTACCCTGCGTGTTTACACTGTCATCCCTTTGGCCTGAGTTGTCTCACGCAGGAGGCTCCCCAGCTCCTGTCAGCTTTCCCCTGGGTCTAGTTTAAAAGCTGCTCTGCATTTTTTTAACATTACATGTCAGCAGTGTGGTTCCCTTTTGGTTCAAGCGAAGCCCATCTCTTTCAGTTTATCCCAGAAAGCTTCCAAGTGCCTAACAAACCTGAACTCCATCCCAGCACCACTTCCTCATCCACAGATTGAGACCCCTAATGTGTGCGCATCTAGCTGGCTCTGCCTGTAGAATTGGTGGCAGTTCTGTGAATGATACCTTTGAGGTCCTGACCTTGAACTTTCTACCTAGTGATGTAAATTTTTCCTCCAAGACCACATAACTACATTTCCCAATGCCACTGCTGCCAACTCGTGCCACAGCCTCTGACTCATCCCCAACATTATCAACCTATCTAGAGAGCGCAGGATGTCTGCAACCTTTTTACCAAGCAGGTAAGTCACCATACAGTCAAAATGACTGTCACAGACCTCACTGTATATATTCCTAATAACTGAGCCCCCCCACTACTAAAAGCCCACCACCACCCAACCCCAGAGGAGTATCCTCAGTATAAGACAGTTTTGGTCTAAGGGAGGGGCCTATCTAAGGGATCATGTCCCTCCTCTTCAGTCTGATGCCCTCCAATCTCAAGACCCCCACTCTCCACGGCAGCAGAGAAGCTGCCAGAAAAGGAGTGGGACTGTTTGGAAGGGCTGAAATAGGGCACTCACCTATATCTACACAGATTTACATAGCAGGAAGGAAACTGTGATAAATTGCTTTCCTTGCAAGATAAAGTCCTTTCACAGAAACTCAGACTAAAGGGGTTCTCTTCTGCTTCGCCTTAAATTGCCAAGCTCCTATTAGATGCCCTGAACAAAAGCAGTGGATGCAAGCCCCTGGAAAGTTGTGTGCCTTCTTACAGAATCAGAGCTCTAAAGAACTCTGCCTTACACTTGTGGGCTGTGGCTCCACCCTCACCCCCAGATAGACAGTAGCAGGCAGATGACTCAAGTCACTTAGCAGAAGCCCCTCTCAGCTTCACAAAAAGGTAGAAGGAGATTTTAAGAAAGATACACCCCACACAACCTCAGGCAAACAGACACATACTTACCCCACTTTGTCTCTTGGGCCCAATCTGCATCTAGCATTTGCTCCAAACCCTCAGTGGAACAGAAAAAGATGTGTCAAATACCCCGGGACAACCCCATAATGACTGCAGAGTCATCCCTGAATGGCCATACATCTGTGCAGACGCTTCCATAAAACCAAGAGATCTAATGAAGTTAAAGTGTCCTGCAGTCTGGACACTGCCATAACATCTGACAATCAAAGTGAAAGTGGCATGCAATGAGGAATTTCTGTTCCAGCGTGGATTTGGTAAAACAGCGGAACAAATGCTAGATGCAGATTGGGTCTTGCTCTAATTCCAAGCTCAGCTTCCCTGTTAGAAGGCATCCTTTCTTCATCTTTACTAGACATTAAGTAGTGTCAGTGGAGTAGTTCTGCTATGGGGAAAGCTTAGCCAGAACTCTTGAGTTTAAGATCTAGTGTTTAAATGTTTATTCTAAGCACACACAGATAAACAAATGAGGTGACTGAGGAGAAGAAGTATAAAAGTTAGGGTGTTAAAGTATAATAGCTAGCTAATTCAAACCTTACATGGATTGTCTGATAAATTATACATGGATTTTCTGATGAGGTGGGCTACACATTCCTTCTTCTTGTTACTCCTCATTTCAGAGATTTCATGGGTAGGGAGGTTCATTATGGAGGAATCAGAAAGAAAGATATGCAAATATTCCCTCCACAAAGCTTCACACTAACTAGCCATTTTTTCCCAGAATAATGTGGGTTTTCCATAGCACTTTTATGGTTATGTGCAGAGTTAGGAACAGGGCACTAACAAGAACTATTGGACCTTATGCCTCAGAGGTGCTAAGACAGGTGGAGTGGCAGTGGAAATGACCTGGAAATGGGCCATGCATGGTTTCCATTGTCATCTCAGGGAGAGATGCTTATAAGGCTACAATGGCTGCGGTCACACGCAACATTAGCCACGCAAGAGATATGGAAGACAGGCGGAGTTTCCGGGCGCGATCTCACCAGCACATCTGGGAAGTGTAGCGCTTCCGTGGCACAACCGAGGCTTCCTGCCGAAAATGCGCAGCAAAAAACTAGTACCTTGGAGGTACTAGTTTCCGGAAACTGCGGGGCAAGGGCGAGCGTCTGATCGCGTTTCCGGTGGCATCCGGCGCCCGCCCATGTCCCCTTGCGAAAAAGGGTTGTTTTTTCCCCAAGTCTCCGTGGATGCGCACACGCACCCAACGGAGCATGCGCATTCGTAGTGTACACAAAAAAAGAAAACCAGTTCACCGCGCCGCGCACTTCTTCGTTGTGCGCAGGCGTGTGTTGTGATCGGCACCTCTCCCTACCCACGGAAGCTCCACGGTACCTCCACAGAACCTCCACAGGAGGTCTGATCGCTTAACTGCGTGTTAGTTTGCCCCGGGGCAAACAGCCACGCTCCCCCCCCCCGCAGTTTCCTGCCTGTGTGACCGGAGCCTTTGACAACTATCTAGGGATCAAATCCTTGTGGTTTATGCAACCTTCTCCAGCTTCTGAAATTGAGTTTAGAAGACCCTCATAGCACTGACATATCTGACAGCTGAACAGCAAAAGGCTGTTCCATTAATTACAGAATCTACTTGCTCTGCTGGCCATCTTCAGAAGAGGGCTGTGGAACAGAGAAGCTGACAGCAATTCCATGAACATAAGTGATTCTGACGGTATGTGGTAAAGGGCTTTAGTGATGCTGCCCCCAGGTTTTGGGCTCAAGTCCCTATGACACCTGACAAGGGCTTTCCCCCCCAGGAAAGCTTCTGCCTTGAAGCATCATCTCTGAAGGTGCATGTGAGAGGGCACAGCAGGAGCTGTATGTTGGCCCTTTGCTGCTGGCTGGCCTGGCCAGTTTTCAAAATGGCTGGGTGGGGGTGAGGATACAGTTAGTGGGATGACCTCCCCTCCCCCAGGCTGGAACCTGATAAAGGTGGGGGTCCAGCTGGGAGAGAGGAGAAGGAAGGAAAGGACAAGGCTTCCAGAGCTTTATTGGGAGAAAACTTACCTGGAGGCAGCACCCTTGTTGGAGGGGTAGGCACACACTGGAGAGAGGAAAGCATGACAGAGGATGGCTGCTGACTGAAGCCACTCCTGAGGGGTGGGGGATTGAGGGTACCACTGCCCCATGAGTTTCTGCTGAGTACAGAGATGACAATGCAGATTAATATCCCTTGCTCTGACTTCTTGAAATGTGTCAGTAATCTGCCATAACACTGACTACTGCTCAGGTACAAGCTTTGTATACCAGGCACAAAGACTGTGAGACTGTGTGTTGGGCTGAGCTAGCTTTATCACCCAGTCTCACATGATTTCCTCTCCTTACTCATGCTCTGGTCCCATATACCTTTTGCAGACTGCAAGATTCCCATTAAGCCTTTCTGGTGGTCAGAGGGAACTCTATGCTTCCTTTCTCACCAGAGGAAAAACTGGTCAGATCTAACCCTGTATTTTCATACTGAAAACAATCTAAGACAGCAAATAATTGTTCTATGTCATCCAGAATCCTTTTTCTTATCACTGTTCTTAATTTTTGTTCTATACAAATATAGAACATGAATATCTCTGTGTATTCGTACATACACAGCAAGTTCAAAGCTTTCAAAAGAACAATGAAGACACAGAGACTCAATATTTTCATTGTACTCTTTGTAATTCTGAAAATAACTATGTTCAGAAATGAAAAGCTTGTTTCCAAATGTGCTATTGATATAAGGGTGACATGCATTCTTGCTAGGTATTCTTGGAAAACAACAATAAGTAAACGGTGACAGATTCTAAACATTGACCTCCTACTTAGTACCTTTACGCCATCTTGTGATTTATGTATAGAATTGAATTTTAATCTTTCATCACATTGTATTTTAAACTTTTAGACTGTTATGTTTGCATGTTGTGAGCTGTCCTGAACCCTCTTGTGGGATAGGATGGGATAAAAATAAGATAAATAAGTTCTGGAGATTCCTAAAAAGGCTTCCCTTGTCACTTCCCCTGGAAATGATGTCATGCCATCACTAAAAGTGCCTCCATGTCCCCATTCCCAATAACTCACAACGGTCACCAAGCTGTGCATGGCAACCCTAGTGAGGACAGAGTATATAGATAATAGACCACAGAACTCTGAGCAAAAATTGTTGACGATAACTGAATTTCCTCTAAGCATTTTTGAGTAGACTGAACTCCTGTAGTTGTAGTGCAGGCTCTGTGGCAACCAGGTCCAAGTGGATGTAAGCAAATGTCTGTAAAATGACTTGCAAACCAGTCACGGTGCATGTTTGATGTTTTACTGTTTTGGTTTGCAGCAAAAGTTCCACAAGATCTTATATATTTTAAAACCAGATCTTTTATTTTTCCAGGTGTCATGAGTTTCTCATATATAGTCGAATTCCTCATTTGTAATCCTAATCAATATCTATCTATCTATCTATCTATCTATCTATCTATCTATCTATCTATCTATCTATCTATCTATCTATCTATAGATATATGTCAAATTGGCAAGAATGTGCAAGTCTTCATAGTGTAGATGAGTTATTCATCTTACATTTGATATCTTCATATAAATATTTTGATGACTGGCTGGCAATCCGGGGGGGGGGGCAGGGAAAAATGGTACCACACCAGCAGTGCCATGTAATTTCCAATAAGAATTGGAAATGATGTCATGTTCCTGTCATGATGTCAATGCAATGCTCTAGAATGATGGGAAAAACTGTATGGTAAAACCATATTTGCGTGAAGTGAGATGTGCTGGTCCATTTAAAAAAAAAAAATCCTCCCACCAGCCTTCTGTGGGCCAGTGGACAATGAATAAGGAGAGCAGGAATTGAAGTGGAATGCCTGATCTCCTTATATATCATATTAGCTATTGACGATTTGGTGAACTGATTCTGTCTCTGAATGTATTGTAACTCCTAAGTAAATTGTAAATTATGAATGATTACTTTGCAGAGATCCAAACATACTTTCCCATTAGTTTTTGAAGGACCTTGTTAACTCTCCAGACTGAAAGATAACTCAGTCTTTACATCAGCTTTATACATACTCATTAACTATTCATTTATCTACCACACGGCATACTAGTACCATTTAATGCTTAGTATTCCTAAATATCCTTTCCTCTTGTTGTTTTTCATAATGGATTTTGTGATCATTTGCCATTTTAATTCTCACTATACTCCATAGAAAGAATTACATTGGTTTATGCCACCTTTCTACTTGAACTCCTACTTATAATCAAATCTATATATCTGATAGTGAAGGGGGTTATCTGCAGATACTTAAACCTATAGATTAAGCCCATTCACATGGAAAGAAGATTTTTCAACAAAGGGGGGGGGGGTTGCAGAAAAAACTGAGATCTTCAGGCAAAAATGGAAAGGGGGTTAAATCCCCCCCCAAACACAGCAAGGCTGCCTGTGCTTGTGCACAGAACATGAGCTGGTCTCCTCACAGCAGAGGCAGCAGTTGGAGGAGGAGTTCTAGTAGTGGCTGTTGCCACAGCTTGAGCTAGGCAGGTGTAAACAATCCAGTGACTAATGCCATGAACAGACAAGACAGATCTTTTGACAAACCTGAAAAATGGAGAAAAATCTGAAATTATTCGTTCATTTGTTCTTGACCAATTATATAAAACATTTACACTTAAAAATTCAGGCATACAGTAGACCAAATAAAACAATTGAAAATTAAACTCTAGTTACAGTACAGTATCCAAGACCTAAATATCACCAGACAGAATCTAGCTACTTGATAAGTAATCTTCTTATTCTTATCAGTTAGAAGATAATCAAGTCTGACTTTTTCACTGAGACCAGAGAATTTACCTAACAATGGAATAATAATCTCATCACATGCTTTCTTTTAATATGGGCAGCTAAAAAACCTGTGCTCTATGGTTTCAATCTCTCTTAGCGGACAGGAGCAGAGCCTTAACAGATAGGGAATTTTGTTATATCTACCTTCCAGGACTGCAGAATCCAGTGACAAGACAGATCTTTCTACAAATCTGAAAAATACCCCAGACTTGCAGAAAAATTAGAAATCTAAAAAAAAAATCACCTAAAACTTTGGGTTTTTTAAAAAACCCAAATGACAAAAGGCATGCCTGTAAGTGATGGAAGCCCTCAGTGGCTGTTGCTAGGCAATCATAGCATTCCAAGCATGGTTTCTGTCAGTAAATTCTGCTGGTAAAAAAAGGGGGAGCATGGCTCTTTACACGGCTGTTTTAGCCTTTGAAGGGCCAGCCCCAACAGCAACC
This sequence comes from Gekko japonicus, assembly GCF_001447785.1. Lineage (NCBI taxonomy): Eukaryota > Metazoa > Chordata > Lepidosauria > Squamata > Gekkonidae > Gekko > Gekko japonicus. The sequence goes on along the minus strand of NW_015168662.1, from coordinate 646,051 downwards.
ACTGGGGGGTCTCGCTATTCACTACTATTCAACAGCAACCACTACACAAAAGCCAGTGTGGCACAGCTGTTAGAGTTGTAGTCTAGATCTGGGAGACCCACTCTGCCATGGAAGCTCACTGGGAGACCTTGGGACTCCTAGCCTAATCTACTTCAAGGTTTATTGTGACGATAAAATGGAGGACAAGAGAATGCCATAAACTGTTTTGGGTTCTCATTGGGGGGATAAATGGGATATAAATGAAGTAAATAAAATTTAACTATAGCTGAAGATGCAGGCAGATAAGAGTTAGGGTAGTGAATGGCTGAAGAGAGAATGAGGTAGTGAAAAGGGAGAGGATATGGACATCACCAGGAGGAGAGAAAGGAGAAACAATGAGGGTGGGGGGGATACAGGGGAAAGTCATGTGCCTCCCCCCAAGTCTTTGAGGGTTCCCTACCACACAAGTGTGCCTGGCCCAGCAGCCAGCACCACAGAACTGTGCCATACTTTTCATAGGCAGAGGCTGCTTCAGGGGGAAGCTGAAGACAAAGGGCCAGATGAAGGTAGGTTGCCTGCTGGGTGTTTGTGTGTGTGTTTAGGTATTTGTGTGTGTGTGTATGTATTTGTGTGTGTGTGTATACACACAATAAACTGAAAGGACAAACAAAGGAACATTTAGAAGCAATTAATGCTAGCTGTTGCTGTAACACTGATCTGAGAAAGATCCTTTAAAAATCTGCATCTGTCTAAAAATGCAAGTGTTTTATCTCTGGTCTAATGCCTACAACAATTGCTTTAATTTAACACTGAAGAAGGAGGCAAATCCTAGTAGAAAATGAAGCAAAGGGAAAATGAAGCATTAAAAAGCCATCAGAATTAAAAGTGAGGCACCAAGGTCTGTTATAGGCATGAATCATAAAGTAATACTGGGTTGGATCCATCCAGCTTTCCACTTGTGAAAGGGAAGGGTGAGGGTCTCTGTGACCACCAAAAAGGTTATGCTGGGGATCATGGAGCCTGTATGGATAAAAACCATGTGGTACAGGAGCTATAGTTAGAATGGAAATTAGTTAAGACTGTGTGAGAAAACTGGTTGGATCCAATCAATTTTATAACCTGGAGGAGAAACCACCAAGAATACCTTTTTATGGCCTTGCCATTCACATTTTCTGCACAGATATTTTCAAGATGTAATTTTTTGGTTGATTTTAAAATCTGGGATGACCTTTAGGGCAGTCTAAACTAGCATGGACAAAAGTTTGCCCTCTGTGAGAATCCAACTACATTAGAGAAGTTAGACGAGCAGCTTATAGCAATAGTGAAATATAAATATAATAAAACAAGGTCAACACCTGGCATTTTAATAAAGTATCCAGAATCTGGAATGAATGAAGGAAATTGCAAAATGCTATTTTCACACCAAAATTTGTTTGACAAGATAATCATAATCAACTACTTTTTCAAATTCCTGGTGTAGGTAATTGGACACATATAACCACTATTTTGGTAATGAGACCCTGAGCACTTTTGAAGAAGAAGAAGAGAAGAGATTTGGATTTATACCCCGCCCTTCACTACTCAAAGGAGTCCCAGAATACTATGTAACATTTGATATTAATATGTTCTGAAGTTTAATCAGTTTGGATTGCAACATATAATTTGCAGCTTTGTCAGTGTTTAAAAATTATAAGAATGTCTTAATATGACCAGCAATCTGTCATCTGGGCACATTATTGATTTATGCCAATTTTATGTGCTGGAATGAATTTGTTATATAGGTTTTCCATCTATCATGAGAATATTGTCTAATGTGGGTATCTGACAACTGTACTTTGTAAGCAATTTTCAGTGCGGTGGAGGTGGAAAGTCACTTGTAGCTTTAGATGTCAGGACTCTATATGGGAACACATTTTAATCTGAGATAATTACTAAGATGTATATGACTGCTTTGTAGGGATGGGCGCAAACTGGGAAAATTGAGTTTGGTTGATGGCATGCCTGGTTTGCAAACCACAAATCGTAATGAATAGGGATGGGCAATAACTGGCTCACAAAATAAAGTTTGTGAAGAATTTTGGCCAGTTTGTGGTTCCTGAACTCAAGTTTGTGGCAGGTCAACTGGCATGAACATTTCACGAACTTTCAAGTAGTTTGTGGAGGTTTGTGAATGGATACATTTTTGGCCAGACTCTGCTTAAACAAAATGTTTACCAAACTTCAAAGCAATCGGGCGGGGGGGATTCTCCAGCCTTGGAAGCACTCGTGTCAGTTTCAAACTAGTCTTGTAAGTTTCAAGAGGGTGTCCCCAGCCTTTGCTGGTATTCTCCCTTCCCATTTTCTTGCACAGAGTTTACAAAATCCCACCCCTCCTTGCTTGGATTTGTTGTGACTTTGAAAGCAGTCCTTTTAATCTTGGAATGCAAGAGGCACTGGAAAATGCTGGGCATTCTGTACACTGAACTGGTTGTGCTGGGCTTGCCAAACCCTCCTTGCTTGGATTGTGATTCTGTGCTAGACATCAGTCCTGTTGAGTGGGCACTGCCACAATGGCACTGGATTCTGCTGGGCAGTCTGATTGCACAGATACTGCAGGGCACTCTGTATATTGTACTGGTTCTGCTGGGCTTGCAAAAATGCCCCCCCTTCAGTTTCTACTGCAGAGATTCTCTGGCTTGATCTTGATTTTGCACTCCCACAGTGTCAGTGGTTCTGCTGGGGTCACCCCCTTCAGTTTGCCGAGCTTGCAAAAATGCCCCCCTTCAGTTTCTACTGCAGATTCTCTGAGGATTTTATTCTTTTCTTCTGGGCTTCTATTGCCTTTGTTTTTTGCTGTTTTTCCCTCCACTGGAAACAATAGAGGATGATGACACCTTCTTTCATGGGCTGTAACTTGGACCCCATAAATCCAACCCTGACAAAATTTGGAGGGCAGGTAGAGTCCTCCAGAGATCCCCTGTGAGTTTGGTGTCTCTAACTTGCACAGGATCCATTCTATATAGTCCTGAATCTCCTAAACCTGCACCTGTAATTTACCCAGAAAGCACTTTTCCGGGGCACCATCTTTGGGGGGCTGTAACTCAGACCCCGTGAATCCAATCCTCACCAAACTTGGAGGGCAGGTAGAGGAGAGTCAGCCAGAGATAGCCACTATGTCTACTTACTTCTTCTTTTTAAATATAATCTATTTATTAGTTTTCAGACAAACAAACACAACGAAGACATATATATATGTTTACACACTTCACAATAATCACAATAATCAATTCTGGATTAATCAATTAATGTTACATTCACAATGATCAAATCTAAATTAATAGGTTGGTTATATTTCACTACCATGTCATAATATCCTTATCCCATCTTTTATCAAGGCCTTACAAATTGAGCTGGCTAACAATTTTATAGTAGATCAAAGTTTCAACTGTTATAGTATAATTACTGTTTGCTACTAAAAAATCTTCATACTAATAATATAGCCATCATACTTATTAAAGTTCTTAAATCTTATTCCCCATTTGGGCCACCAAAAACAATAAATTTTAATTCATTCTATCCCTTTAAGGTCAAAGGCAATACACCAAGCTTCATGTCTATATTTTCTGTATCCTATAATGCTTTATCTTTTTACAATATAAGTATTACTAGTTATTACATTGATGGTAAAGATATTTAATTATTTAAATATTTTTATCAGTCTCTAAATATTAAATACATACTATATAGATCACATACTACAGAGGTCACATCAAAAAAGCCTTCATTTTTGCTTATATAGTTAACATCACAATCTCTAGTTATCATTTAGAGTTCATTCTATGTTCTATATCTTATAACACATTTTACCCACACTCAGGCCAAAGAGAGTATATCATTCTGGAAATGGTATCTGACTAAAATTTACTAATATTTATACAATCATCCACTTAAACAATACCCTGAGACCTCCCTCTCATCTATACTCAGGATATCTATTATGAGAATTTTTTAAAAAAGTAAGATAAACTCTCATTTTCACTTGCAATCTCATCTGTACCTATACAAAAGATCTTCCTGTAAAAGAGATACAAACAAACAACACCACATATATATAACTAAATTGCCATAAGATTACTAACTTACCAGTTATCCATAATTAAACTACCAGCAGTTTACTAACTTACAACTCAGTCCTTTTTTTCTTTTCACAATCACAATTAGATCCATTTTTTAATAAAACCCATTTATAGCCAAGAAGGAAAATAAACATATTAATCTTAAACATAGTTTTTGTCTTTTCCTTCTTTCCCCTCTTTCTGTAGCCTCCTTTTTTTTGAATCTCCTCCAAATGTCTCACATCCTTAAACTCCTGAGGTTCCATTTCAACGTCACTTCTTACATAATTCAAAATATTGTTCATCATCTTTTTAGTCTCCTTAATTTTCTTCGTACCGACCTTTCCTCCTTTTTTCCTTTTCCCCATCTTATTCTTTTCCCCCACTAATACCTCTGACAGAGTCCCTTTGTTGCTGCTTTTTCTAGTGCAGAGCTTGTTATTTCTTTTGAGCAAAGACTTATATCAATATCTATTTCTTGAATCCCTTTTTCCATGGGCATCAGCTGATTTTCAAACAAGTCACTCGTTCTCTCCCGGTAACCATCCCATTCTCCTACAGGGCTCTGAGTAATTTGGATTTGATTTTCATTTTTTCTTATATCCTGTTTTATACTTTGATAATTTTCGACCAGGTTATTACAGGTGACTTTAACAGCTTGAATAATTTCTTTTTTCAGAAAATTGCAAAATTGTTCCCAAGTAAGCGTTTCAATTTTTGTTTCTGGATCTAACTCTTTGTTACCTACACTCAGCTCCATTTTATCACTCCCTTGTACACCAATTTTCAATCCTCCATATTCATTTTACCCATTTTTTCCCCTTAATTGCAACTCAACTATTCACCTAATATTGCTCCCAACAGACACTAGTAGTCCAAACGGTACAAAAGTTTTTTCTTACCCCCGCCATTTTACAACAGGTCTCGTTTCCATTTGCTTCAGAGCTGCTTTCTTATGGTTGAAAATATTTTCTGGGGGCTTTAAAGTCCAAGTGTATCAGCTTTTTCTTGTTCATACATGTATAAGTAGCCTCTTTGTGCCATGTTGATTACATAAATTATAAATCCAAAATAGTTAAAAACAAGCCGGATGGTCGCTGCTATTAGAACATGGCGTCCATGTTCTTCCCGCAAGATGCTCCCGCCTTGGGGTGGCAACGGACACCCCACTGCATTTGCCGGTTGTGGGAGGGGCCAAAACAAAGCCCCCTGCCTTCAGACCTCTCTTCAGGAGGCCAACGAAGCTTGCCAGGTAGCCAGGGGGCTCCAAAAGGAGCGAAAAGGATCCGCCACAGAGTGATCCAAGGATCCGCCTGTTGCGACGCCATACCAGGCCGGAGGTCAATGTCTACTTACTTCTCACAGTTTTTGAGCTACCATAACAGATGTTATCAGCTGCATTTGGCTAAAATCACTGCCATGCAGAAATTCCAGAACTTTTGTCAGAAGACTCACTCACAAACTAGACTTGTTTGAAATTTTCTATCATTGAAAATATTTTTCCATGTTAACTAAGGACCTCAAGTTATCCAGTGAGGACTTTATACTTAATAAATGCATCCATCATACAGCACAAAAGTAGGTCCTTATCAGATATGCATAAATGTTAAAGTAGCTATTTAGGGCCTGACCTGCATAGCCCAGGCTAGCCTGATATTGTCAAATGTCAGAAACTAAGCAGGGTCAGCCCTGGCTAGCATTTGGATGGGAGACCTCCAAGGAATACCAGGGTTGTGACACAGAAGCAGGCAATGGCACACCACCTCTGAATGTCTCTTGTCTCAAAAACCTTATGGGCTTGCTCTAAATTAGCTGTGACCTGATGCCCCTTCTCAAAAGCAGTTTAGGGATGATGATTCATCTCCTGATAAGGGCAGCTGTATCCAGCACATGGAGCAGTTTTAATTTAAAAATAAGCATGACACAGGGAACACAAGCTTTTTGTAGATATGAACTTTCAGTTATCTTGTTATCCTTGAGCACAGTGAAGATTAATGTGAAATTGCTCTCAAATTGACCACTTCCTCTTTATCATTGTATCACATGACATGGTATCAATTGCCTGAAGTGCTATAACCTTTTCCTCTCCAGCTTTTCTGTTATCTCTCTTCCCCTTCTTCCCTTATGATACTTATCCTAATAGAGCTGGTGCATCAGAAATTTGTATAAAATATAATTTCCAGAAATGATAAAACAGAAAAAAACAGGTATAAAGGACTTTATGCTTGATTAAATTTTATATAATACATTGTCAATTTTTCATCCTGCAAAAATGTTGTACAAAAGGAGTGTGAATTCAGAGTATACTTCTGCTAATTATTAATCCTTCCATGTCAGTGTGCACAGAGAATTATATATAAAATCAGAAAAAAATCTTTCCTATAATTTATTATGCCATGTGCAGATGTTTGAGTTAATCAGATGCAACACAGAAAATTCTAAGACATAAACATTATCTTGCTATGAATGTTTTTTAAAGATCAGAATTAATAACACATTTTATATTTCAAAGGAAATCCTTTTTAATACATTTTATTCTACTTACATTTTTATTTTTTTCAAACAGATTTGGAGTCTCTTCATGCATTCTGTGTAATATTTCAATGATATTTTTTGTTCTGCCCATTGATACCCATCAATGACTACCTTCCATCATCAAACTATGCACTCCCTTCTATCCCTCCCTCCTTTCCCTTCCCTCTGCCTTTCCCCTCCTTTCCCCTCCAGTCCTGACTTCATTTTTCACCACATTCACATTCCCACCTAAGGAAGGAGCATATTTTTGTTTAATAAGAGGTCATTAATATAGATTTGTAATCAGAGACAAATTTTTCCTGTTAGAAGAAAGCTTATATTGATATAAGAAGGAAGATATGTCATCCAAAACTACTTGTCCATCATAGCAATATAATTCCTTCTTTTAAATATATAGAAAAAGGTTCTCTTTAAGGGACATGCTTTTCCCTAAAAGTGCCATTCTGTCTCCTGTTAAACAGTGTGCAATTTTTTGGTTTGTTTTTGTTTTTTACTTTTAAAATATCAATATAGTGCCATGTCTCAATAACACTATGAACGCTATAAATCCCTTCCCTTTTTTTTGCAAGCAGCTTTCCTCCAAGGGTTTGTTTTATCATTTAATTGCAATTCTTGTGCAGGAACCATTTTGTTTTCAGAGGCTTTCTATTTCTTTTTGTTTTTCTGTGGAGAAAAAGGCAATTCTTGCACATGTGCTTAGATCAACCCACCGCTGATTAGAAAATCACCTCATGAGAACCCTTCAGCCAATCAGGCATGAACTTAACTATCCAAAACAAACACTTCTCATTTTGTGCAGTAACCTTGAACATTGGAGAAAAATCTTTTCAATGGCATCAAGAAGTGCCATTTCTCACTTTTGCACTGGAGATTCTCTGGTCCCAAAATGGCTATCAGAAGAAATCAACAAAGCCAAGTATCATCCCATCAGTCAAATGTGTTTTTGTTTTTGTTTTTAAATCATCCCAACCAATCCCAACATTCAAACTCAACAGGGATGGAGGACTTATATATCCAATCAGCTAATTACAAAGGAAGAGGGCAGGTCTTGTAGTGTTACATCTCTACATCACTATAGCACATGAACAAAAATGTTTTTTAAAAAAGGAGTTGGTGCTGTGATGCCACTGGCAGCGCCACAGATTATGACAGCAGCTTCACTTCTTGATTGTTTCAACAAATTGGGAATAAATAAACTAACTCCACAGTGGAAATAATGCAGAGAGATGTGGCATGACTACCCAGACCTGTTCTGATGCTTGAGGACCAGCTGCTAAGAAAACCATTAAAAAAGAAAAGCCCTAAGTGTTACAGTTAATTTATGTATTACAATGAATCTATTTTTCTTTCTCAGTTTGTAAAAATAGTTAAAAGAATGTTAAAAGGCAGGGGCCAGACTTATTGCGAATCCTGTTTGTGGCCGTGTGTGTGTGGGGCAAAGATAGCAATTGGGGCTGTGGCAACTCTCACTGGTGGGGCAGGAAGGGGACTAGGCCACAACAAGCACAGAAAGCTTGGTTCCACCCTGGCCTGCCTCGGGTCTATCCTAGGAGCTGGAGTGGGCTAGGAAGTGGGGGTGGCCAACAGGGCCATTTAAGGCACTGCATCACCCTGGGTTGCCCTCTTAGTCACATGGGTAATACAAGGAATATTGAAAAAAAATGCTGTTAAGTGACCTCCATGCCTGAGAGGAGTGAATGCAGTCTTATTTTGACATATTTATTACTTTATAAATGTTGACCTTATAACCTTAGCTTGTTATTTAGTTTTCTCTTTGCTTATCTTAAAACATCTTCATCATGTTACATGTTAATTTGCTGTTCAGCCAATGTCTATAAGTTTGAACCTTACCTTCCTTCCAATGTATTTGAAAAAGTGTGTGTGTACACAAAAGCTCATACCTTGAATAAAACTTTGTTGGTCTTAGAAGTGCCACTGGACTCTAAATTTGTTCCAACTGAGACCTTGGTGTTTTTTTCTTTAAGCACTCTACACCTGCAAATAATAATCAGTTATTTGGCCTTGCTTGGCTTGCAGGTTGTTTAATATTGGAGGCCTTCTTCTAGAATGGAAGCTATTCCCCCTCCAGGTCATGTGGGTCTGAGAGCATGAAACCTTGTAGACACTGGTATGTTTGTTTTCTCACTGTGGTCATACAGTGATTTGTTACTTTTCTTTAACTTGTCTTTAATCTATTTTGTCCGGCTTTCTAAAAGCTGAAGTGTGGAGCAGTGTTGTTTATGGGTGCGTCCTTCTCCTTCCCCCAGAGCCAATTGGAGACTGAAGAGGTGAGCCTTTGAAGAGCAGAGTGCTTTGAGTCTTGCTAACTAAACAAGCTGCTCCTTGCCAACTTGAGGCCTGGAACCCCTGCAGGTTTTGAGACACAGAGCCAAGAGTGAAGTTCCTGGTTCATGCACCATTCCGTAATAGATCTTGTGTGATGGTGTCATTAGGATACTAATAGTGAATGCTGCAATCTAATATATGGTGGAGCTATGGGGTACTTTTGGAAATATGACAATGAACTTTATTAAGTGTGGGGACTGTTGCAAACCAACACTGCTGAGTCAAATGTTTCTACAAGAATTGCAAACTGACTACCAAGTTACATTGCCTGAGACTTTCTTTTCACTCCCATACAACTTTAGAGCTCTTTCTACTTCTCTAAAAACCAGGCCTTGGATGGGGCCGGAGCGTCCTGGTACGGCGCTCCGGGAGTGAGGCACCGGGGGGCAGGCACATGGTGAAGCCCCACCCCCTGCTTCCAGCCGCCCTCTGCTTCCAGCCTCATTCCATTGCAGAAGGAGGCAGAATCAGGAGGGTGCGTTAGCTTCCTTCTCACCCCATCCTAAATCTTCCCGGAGACACATGCTCTGGGAAAGATCTCTCCCCCATCCCTTCCTGCCTGCCTGGGGCCGCTGTGTGCAGCCCAGGCAAGCCCCCCCAGCCCTGTCCTCCATCTTCCCAGAGCCATGCGCTCTGAAAAAGATCTCCCCCATCCCTTCCTGCCTCCCTTGGGCCGCTGTGTGCAGCCCAGGCAAGACCCCCCAGCCCCGTCCTCCATCTTCCCAGAACCAGTGCTCCAGGAAAATCCCTCCCCCCTGTCCCTGCCTGCTTCCCTTGGGTCACTGCGCACAGGCCCTATCCTGCACCTTCCCGGGGGGGCACGGAGCCGCATGCCCTGGGAAAGATCTCCCCCTCTTGTCCCTGGTTAGAGGCGATCTGGTGTGTTCTGGTGGTTTGCAAAGTGAGTCTCTGTGCCCTTAAGCTTGGGATGTTCATTGAAGAAGGTGGTGGTGGGGAGCCAGCCTCTGCAGCATGCTAGAGGTGATCTGGTGTGTTCTGGTGGTTTGCAAAGTTAGTCTCTGTGCCCTTAAGCCTGGGGTGTTAGTTGAAGAAGGTGGTGGTGGTGGGAATTATTCAGGTGCCATCTGTCTCTCCTCTGTGAGGGAGAATCTGCATCTTCCCCCCCCCCCATGTCTACCAATCCAAAGCAGTTCAGTGGC
>NW_015168662.1:635296-635514 GCF_001447785.1 Gekko japonicus | reverse complement strand
CTCTTTTTCTATGAAAAGACCCCTGCTAAAAACTATTACTGTTATTTAATAACATAAGTGAAGTCAATGTTGGATCAGGCCAATGGCCCATACAGTTCAACACTCTGTCACACTGTGGCCAAAAATACCAGGTGCCATCCAAAGGTCCACCAATGGGGACAGGACACTAGAAGCACTCCCACTGTTGCCCCCCCCCAAGCACCAAGTATCACTTGCCC
>NW_015168662.1:634126-634275 GCF_001447785.1 Gekko japonicus | reverse complement strand
AGTCTCCTCAACTCAACTTTTTTTATATATATGTGCTCTTTTAAAAATGGGAGGCGACAACAGATAAGTGGCAGCTGGGAATCTGCTCTGAGAAAGCAGTGATATCATGTAAGAAAGCACTGTAATCATCCAAGCTGGACACATCCAAA
>NW_015168662.1:633825-633953 GCF_001447785.1 Gekko japonicus | reverse complement strand
ACGAGACAGACAACAGTTTGGAAGTAAACAAGAGCCACTTTATTAACTATTTAACATAACATTGCGGCAAGGGACCATCTAAGCGAGCTCGGAACAGGCAAGGCAGGTGTTATTCACTTGACCAACCT
>NW_015168662.1:626096-633712 GCF_001447785.1 Gekko japonicus | reverse complement strand
AGGTGATCACCATTCCCCACCCTGGACCTGAAAATCCGAAGGCAGTTCCTGATGACCCCGTTCCCTAATGGGGAAATTGCCATCAGTTGCTCACCGGTTCTGGTTTCTTGTCCGCACCAACCTGCCAAGTGACCAACCTACTTAACTGCTGATCACCACATCCAACACTTCAATCCACTGCTCCCAGTGCAGGGTAGGCAATCCGAAGGCAGTTCCTGATGACCCCCTGTTCCCTAATGGGGAAATTGCCGTCAGGTGCTCACCGGTTCCAGTTTCTTGCCCGCACCAACCTGCCAAGTGTAATCCGAAGGCAGTTCCTGATGACCCCGTTCCCTAATGGGGAAATTGCCATCAGTTGCTCACCGGTTCTGGTTTCTTGTCCGCACCAACCTGCCAAGTGACCAACCTACTTAACTGCTGATCACCACATCCAAACTACAATCCACTGCTCCCAGTGCAGGGTAGGCGAAAACACCTCCACCTAATCTGGGTGGAAGTGAAAAATTCCTACCCAGCCCCAGTAGGCGACCAGCCAAAGCCTGCACTAAGAACAGGGTGGGAGGGTGGGCGGCAAAAAAGCCCCCAGACCTCACCGGCTTTGCCGGGAGGCCGGGAACTCCAATGCTATGCCATCTAAAAAGCCCAAGAAGAACATGAACTCTTAGAAAGTATATAAATATGATAAATATGAGGTCCTACTCCCAGATCAAACTTCATTCAACTTTTACAACATAATGAAGTCTTGTCGGCTTTGCCGGGAGGCCGGGAACTCCAATGCTATGCCATCTAAAAAGCCCAAGAAGAATATGAACTCTTAGAAAGTATATAAATATGATAAATATGAGGTCCTACTCCCAGATCAAACTTCATTCAACTTTTACAACATAATGAAGTCTTGTGTCTTTCACTTTTTCTCTGTTTATCAGATAACAATCTAACAACAATGGCTGTAATTACTCACTAGTTGTAGGGAACTGAGACTCCCCCCCCCTCAATTATACTTCTTTATTTTCCTAAAACTAAAACTGACATATTTTGCTCCTAGGAAAATGCCGTCTCCTACCTGATAGGGTTTGCAATGCAAACGTGAGCGCTGCTTAGTTAGAAATGTGTCATGGGCTGCTCACATGTCTCTTGAGAAACCTGTATAAGGGCCAAGAAGCGACAGTTAGAACCGGATATGGAACAACTGATTGGTTCAGCATAGGAAAAGGAGTACGACAAGGATGTATATTGTCACCTTGCTTATTTAATATATATGCAAAGTACATCATGCGAAATGCTGGCCTGGATGAATCGCAAGCGGGAATTAAGATTTCTGGGAAAAAGATCAACAACCTCAGGCAGACGATACCACTCTGATGGCAGAAAGTGAAGAGGACCTCAAGAGCCTCTTGCTCAGGGTAAAAGAGGAGAGCGCAAAAGTGGGCTTGAAGCTCAACATCAAAAAAACTAAGATCATGGCATCCGGCCCCATCACTCCTTGGCAAATAGAAGGGGAAGTCGTGGAAGTAGTGACAGACTTCACGTTCCTGGGATCCCAGATCACCGCAGACTGTGACTGCAGCCATGAAATTAAAAGACGCCTGCTCCTTGGGAGGAAAGCGATGGCGAACCTAAACAGCATGATAAAAAGTAGAGACATCACCCTGCCAACAAAAGTCCGCATGGTCCAAGCAATGGTATTCCCAGTAGTCATGTATGGCTGCGAGAGTTGGACTATAAGGAAGGCCGAGCGCCGAAGAATAGATTCTTTTGAACTATGGTGCTGGAGAAGACTCTTGAGAGTTCCTTGGACTGCAAGGAGATCAAATCAGTCAATCCTAAAAGTAATCAACCCTGACTGTTCCCTGGAAGGCCAGATAATGAAACTGAAGCTCAAATACTTTGGCCACCCAATGAGAAGGGAGCACTCACTGGAGAAGACCCTGATGCTGGGAAAGATTGAAGGTCAAAGAAGACGGGGACGGCAAAGGATGAGATGGTTAGACAGTGTCATCGATGCAACGAACATGAAATTGAGCCAACTTCAGAGGACGGCGGAAGACAGGAGGGCCTGGCGGGAGCTGGTCCATGGGGTCGCGAAGAGTCGGACTCGACTGTGCGACTGAACAACAACAACATGGGCTGCTATTGGATAACATTTGTAACATCATTAGTGACAAGTAGCTACACTCCTCCTTCACTGACATAATTTTATGTTTTTTAAAGACTTTGCAGTGATTATTAACACAATTATGTTTAAAGTTATTTAGAGGGTGAGTGCTCATTCGACCACATCACAATTAACCATATTCTCTTCTCTTTGGTAATATCAATCAATAAACCTTTAATGGCATATAACCCTTTGGTAATACTTGTACAATTCTTTCACTCCTCTGTACTTAAAATTGACAAATATCTGTGTACCAGTGCCCCCTCTAAGCTGAGTTAGTGTGAGCTAGCTCACAGTTTTTTAGCCTCTGGATCACACATTTTTGTCTTACCTCAGGAAAGATGGCTCCAGGGTAAACTAATTTATGCAGTATCCAAATCGCTCACTCACAACTTTAATGCCAGTAGCTCACAAAGTAGAATTTTTGCTAACAAGACTCAACAGCTCAGAGGGAGCATTGTTGTGTACCCGATAGTGAGAATATTCTCCTCGTTAATTTATCAACTTAAGATATACAAATAGTCTTGACTTATGACTGGCACAGAGAAAAATGGATGAGTTAAAAATCACATGGAAAGAGTTAATAGCTCAGGCCTGCCTCAGGGAAAGTGCAGAGGTGTTCAGATCTGCCTCAGAGAGATAGTCTGGAGCTTGCTGTGACCAGGGCCAGATCCTTCTCAGTGGCTGCCCCCACCTGGTGGAACGAGCTCCTGGAGGAGATCAGGGCCCTGCGGGACCTTATGCAGTTCTGCAGGGCCTGCAAGACGGAGCTCTTCCACCAGGCGTTTATATAGGGGCTGCCACTTCTGCTACTACCACCACTGAAACAACGGGGTTGGGAGCGGTCCCCGGAAGAACTGCTACAATTTTGCATGGCACTGATACTGCTGGACTGGCTTGGACCACCGACAGGACAATTTCACTTTAATGAAATGATCAATATCATCTTCAGATGTTTGTATGGAGCACTTTATTTGTTTTTTTTTTGTGATTTAATAGTTTTTACTGTTTTATGCTGTTTTTATGTATGGGCTTGTGCCCCTGTGTAAGCCGCCCTGAGCCCGTTCGTGGGGAGGGCGGGGTAAAAATGCAAAAGAGCAGAATAGCTCTGCCTAGTAGCGTGGCAGAGTGGTTGAGTCCTACCACTGGGAGATTGTTAGGTTTGTGTCTGGTAATGAGCAGACATTGTACCATTTAGTCTGACTTCTGGGAAAGGGCAGGCTGGTGTGGGTAGAATCCTTTGTGAGTGAGAGGATCCAACCTAGTGGCTAGTCAGTAAAAGCCTCTTTGTGCCTGAAAGCACTGAAGAAAATTCAAACCACACTCTGAAGCCATAACTAGATTAAATTTATGTGCCTCCGTCAGTCTTTGTCTTTGAATAGAGACCTTTTCTGCTGATCTGTTCCTCAAAACCAACCTATAAATAAATAAGTATTTTTTGTTATTTTTGTACAGTTCATGCCTCAGTGATCTCCATGTTCTACTTGCTCAGCGCCAAGCTTACCTCATGGCAGCAAACCCAAAACCTTGCTACCTTAGGAATATATGGTAATGGAGGAGAAGGTTCGCACTTTGAAACAAAACTGGTTCCCCAAAATCATAGGAGACTGTGTGGGTTCCCTTAGCTGGCAGAAAAGGCTTGTCACAATCTTGTAACTTTTTTCCTCTTTCCTTTCCAACCTTTTTAGGTGTAATCTCTGTAATGGGACCTCTGTATAGTGTTCTTAGGCGAGGTGTATTATGCTGCCTCCTTGCCTTCCTTATTTTTGCTACCAGTCCACCAAAGGCTCTCACCTTAGAACTCTTAGTTGGACCCAAAGAACAGGATGGCTTAGTTGTATATGGCAGAATGACAGAACAGTCAGTATGTGGGAGTGTTCAGGGGTTCTGATGGTTCATGTCCTCCGGTCTGACCAGAGCCATCCCTATGCCTCAGGAAGGGAGAATCTGGAGCTTTCACACTACCTATTGCTTGCATGCAATGCTGTGGTGTGGAGAAAATTCTTAAACTACAAGACCCAACTCTGTCCTTCTTCATTACTTTTTATTAACACAGATGACACTTCAAAAAAATATATCATACGAGGAAAGTCCTGGAAACATTAAGTACGGGAACTGAGCTGGCTCTGTCCAAGGCTTAACACCAGAAAGTATTTATAACGCTGTTCTGTTCATGGTGATCATTCCAGACCTTCTAGGATGGAATGTGTCACAAATAAAAACATACTGAGGATAAGGAGTGTGGTGGCAAAAGACCAATCCAATTGTACTCTGTGAGGCAGAAATGTTAGGACATATTTCGATAATTCTACTTCACAGACAAATTTTTGCCTGTGTCACTTATGAAGCCCTGCCTAGAAAGTCTGCTGTGAAAGTACATGTTCTACTGGATGAAAGGGCTTTTGCTTAGCAAAGATGATTTCTGTCGAAGCACTAATAGTTTTAACTAAGCCTACCTAAAGCTGTTAATGATACCTTCCATTATTTCATTCTGCCTGAAGTTAGCTTGCCATCCTTAGGCAACTATCTTCTAGCTATTATTTCCAGTGGGACTTGATACACAATAGGGTTTAATTTGCTTGTGTTATATTTTCTGGAGACTTGCCAGAAAATAATTGGCTGTTCGAGTGAATTTTAGTTTTATAGAAGATATTTTAGCACATCAACTTTATTCAGACAAAGTATCTCCCATAATAAGCTGGTTGATTGTTGTTGAAGTTTACATTTTAACCATAGCTATTGAAACTCTGTGTGTGCATGTGTGTGTGTGTGTGTATGTGTGTGTGTGTTTCATAAGAAAATCATGTAGTGTCCTGTTGTACCATAACTTTACATGCAAGTGTGGTGTTTGAGGAAACTTATATGTGGTGAAATGCCACCTCACTCCACAGGTAATGTGTTGAATTTAGGGGTTTGAAAGAGACATGACTAATATGCAATCAGGGGTAAACCTAGAACAGTCTTGCCATGATGGTAGAAATCTTTAAGTCGTGTTTTTCATGCTAGCTTATAGGCTGCGGTCACACTGGAGGCTTGGCATGATCTGTCTGCACTTCTGTTTGCAGTGGTTTAAATAGTTCCAGGATGTTTTGATCAGACATCCCACCCTGAACCAGCTTCACTGCGTGCTTGCCCCATGGTCCATCATTAAGATTCCCTTTTTTTTTTTGTCTTTCACACATGCATATAAGTGTGTATCCAAAGCTCCGGCTCATTTTTGACAGCTCCACAATCTCTCTGTCAAGTATTCCGGTCCCTTTCAGCCTCCTTCCCTCTGCCTCTTTTCCATGGAATATTAGGTGGTTTTTTTTACAGATTTACATGAGAGTAGTCCTATTGACTTCAGTGTATTTACCCTTGTGTCAGTCATGGGATACTCTCAGACTCTGCTGCAAAAACAGGAGAGAGGGTTTGGGGTGGGGGTTGTCACTTGAAAACCACTCCCCTGGGGACTCCTGATCCAGAATGACTACTTGGCTGAGGTGGTTGACAACGCCAGTGGCGATTATGTGTTTATGCAAACATCGCTACTTGATCCCCCCCCATAGGAGGCAGAAATGGAAGGGAAGGTCTAGACTTCCCAAACAGCTTGACTTCACAAGTGGGGAGTTACAGCCGGAAATGCATAGTGGAAGCCCCGGTTCCCCTGAATACCAGACTTTCCTTGGTGCCTGAGTACTTCGCTTCCAAAGCGAGGCACAGCATGATGCAGATAACTGGGGCACAGAAGGCAGATGTTGTTGTCTGATTGTGCTCTTTAAATCCACAAAGATAATGCAACTATATCGGCATGAACTGCTTCTGTGACCGCAGTCTCAGTCTTCCTGATTAGGGAGGATGGCAATTGATCTGTTAATGAGGAATAGCCCAGAATCAAGTAGGGTTGAAGTGTTGTAATCAATGAATTTTCTGGAGCAAGAAGACCAGAACTTTCCACCAGATGGAGGTCAAGTAGGCTTCCCATTTGACTGTCCATGGCAGGCAAGCTCCTGCTCTGCCTTTGTTTGTCCTCACTTGATCCAGTGAGCAGCAGGAGAAAAAGTGTGTGCATTTGGGGGGAACATCACACCCCTCCACAATGCTCTAGGAATTGCCCCAATCTCTATGGACTTTACCATAGATAATGGGGAATTCCTAGAATACTGAGGAAGACTATGATTTCACAGTATCTGGGCTTCCCTTCTCCAGGCTCTGGTCCCTAGAACCTCTTGTGATTTGCTTCCAGAAGGCAAGTAACTCTAAGTAATGTATGATTCTGAGGAGAAGCTTGCTTAGAATGCCCAGGAATATGAGGACAGTAACCTCAGAGAGATATTCCACTGTCATTTTCTTTTCCCTGGCTAGGAGGGACTACTACAACATAAAATAAACTTAATCCTATCTCAAAAAAAAGCTAAGAATATAGAATTTACGAAATCTTACCACTTATGGCTTTCTTATAAAAGTAGGAAAGAAAGGGAGAAAAGGACAATTTTGGTTTTAAAAAATGGAAATAATGAGGAAAAATATAAAATACCAGACTTAAAGAATATAGCTGAAAATTTCTACAAAAACTTATATCAACAAGAAGAAGAAAATGTAGACAGGGTTAAGGAATACCTATCTCAAAAGAACAAGAATAAATTCAATGAAAAACAAAAACAAATTTTAAATGAGCCCATTACAATGTGCGAGATAGTTGAAACAATTAAAAGACAAAAGAAGAAAAAAACACCAGGTCCAGGGGACTTGTAAAACCGCTGCAACCACAAGTATAAAGATCAAAGTGACTACAGATTTTCTAAGAGCTGAAGAAATGGACAATGTGCGTGTTCTCCTGAGCCTAGAGTGGCCTTTGGTGTCATTCAGAGTGAGACACATCAACTTCTCCTGCTCAGCGATGGCGGAGGCTCTCCCCTACTGCTGGAGAGGCATTCCGCGCTCTGGTGGGGTTGGAGGGGTGCCACCTCAAGTGACACCCCCAGGTGAGCCTTAGTGAAAGGTTCCAAGCCGGGGGTGTGGGGGGCGACCTCTTCGACGGCGTAATGCCGGAGAATTGAGGCGCTCCTTTGCCCCAATCGGTCCGCCCCCTGAGAGGCTCGGTTTTTACCGAGCTCAGCTGATGCCGGCCGGGACAAGCAGTGAGGGTCAATGATCTATCGAAGCTACAAGGAGTCTGGATGCAGACCGTCAATGAACCGGAGAAAGAGCCAAGCGAAAAAGTTTAAAAAGTGAGTTCTCCCCCCCCCACTCATCTGGAAGCAGCGCCGGGGATGATCCCCCGGCGTAAACAAACTGAACTGTGTTAAAAAAACAGAGGGGGGGGAGGAGAGAAGAAGATCGTTATGGTGTGCTAGAGACTTAGCTGTGTTTGCAGAAAAACTTGAGCATTTTTTCGAAGAAGAGTGAAGGAAGTCTTCTAGTGTAAACAAAGTGGGAAATGGCCGGCGCACGGGGAAAACTAGGCAAACAAGTTGGGCGG
>NW_015168662.1:601963-624824 GCF_001447785.1 Gekko japonicus | reverse complement strand
CAATTTATAAAGAACAATTTGCACAAATTACCTTAAATGTAGACATGACACAAAGGTTAAAGATTCACAAGGAACGAGACAAGGCTGTCCTCTGTCTCCACTACTATTTATATTTGCGTTAGAAACATTAAACGAACAAGTGAGGAAGGATATGTCCCTGTCATTCAATAGGGTTGTGGTCGCAGCGTCCATCCTGTTACAGAACAGGTCTCAAGGAAAGTTGGGTTGAAAGAGTCATTGTGAGGAAAGTCTCTGAAAGTTATGTTGGAATGATGAATAGGAGTATGGGCATATGAGTGTTGGGGAGCCTTTATAGTTTCAAGTTTGAAAAGGCATGTATTTTTGGGGTATGTTGTAAGGAAAGGTGTGCATTGTAGGGGAGTATCTAAATGCATGGGTAGACATGCTCACTTTGAATAGTGTGGTGTTTGCCAACAGCCATTAAAAGGAGACATGGTGTTTTGAGTTAAGCCGTATTGTATTAAGGAGGTGTCGCTTACAGGACTGAAGAAACATTTTTTGAATTGAACATCAGTGGTCGCCAGAGCCAGATGTAATAAGAGTGATTGAGCAGTCATGAGGACAGCAGGTGAATATCTTGTATAGTCATAGTGGTTTTGGAACAGCAGGTGGAGAACCTTGCATCCCAGGGCTCAAAATATTCCAATCCTAAAGAATAATAAAATCTTTGAAGAACTGGATAAACTAACAAGACAATTTATATGGAATGGGGAAAAACCTAGAATTAAGTGGAAATTACTTCAAGATAAAAAAGAAAGAGGGAGCTTCGGTGTTCCTTTGCTGGATTAAGGACTGGATAACTTTAGAAAATATAGGAACATTGAAGTTAGAGGGGCATGATTTGTACATGGAGTGGCACGCATATACATGGTACGGGAAGGAAAAAATTCACTCTAACTTTCACAATCACATACTAAGAAGATTACTAATTAAAACATGGAACTATATAAAGAATAGATATTACCAGAAAACTCCTAAATGGGGGGCACCCTTAAAAGCTCTTGTAAAACCATCTTTAACTACAGGAAGGAATAGAGGACCGTATAAAAAGTTACAAAAAAAATAACTAGTTAAAAATGGAGGAAGGATTGTTAAAGCATAATATACAGTTTTCATGGTGGCAATATCTACATTTAAAGTCTAGAAATGCTAAAGATGCAGTATATGGGTTCGAAACTGGTAAGAATGAGCTGGATAAAATCTGGCTCTCCTCCAATGACAAACTGATTCAAAAACTATATAATTTGTTGCTCGCGGATTATATGTTAGAGGAAACGATAAAACCTTCTATGATCTCCTGGATGGAAGATATTGGTCATACCCTTGATATAGATGCATGGTTAAGAATATGGAGGACTGCTAGACTTATGAGGGCTACAGGATATAAGGAGAATGTACTCAAGATGGTTTATAGATGGCATTGGACACCAGAAAAAATTGCAAAACGATATAAAAATTATACAAATAGATGTTGGAAATGTAAGAGAATGGTTGGTACGTTCTATCATATGTGGTGGAATTGTACAAATGCACAAAAGTATTGGCGAAAGGTAAAAAAGGTTACTTTTTTCCCACCACAGAGAACAATGGAAGGGATAGGGGCAACCTGTTTGGGGACCTGTAGAATTGGACCCCCTGGTCCAATGTTCTTCATACTTGGTCATATCTTGGGGAGAAGCTCCAGCAGCTACCCTGAGAGTTCGGAGCCTCTCCCTCAAACCCCCTCCCCTCCAGCCCCCAGAATATACCCTATGTTTTTGCCATTGACTTCAATGGCCCATAGGATATACTGGGGCCGAATTGCCGCTGAAATTCGGCAGCAATTCGGTGGCAACCCGATTCAGATCAGAGAATCTGAATCGGCCTGCAGCAGCCCGAAAGGGGTCCGAATGGGCCATTTTCTGGGGTGCATTTGGTTTGTACGAACTGAATGCACATCCCTAGTCTTCAGGCCCCACCGGGAGGTTGGCAAGGAGGTGCTCAGCTGGGAGGTCTCCAAGCCCCATTGGGAGGTTGGCAGCTGTGCTTGCCTAGGGCGCAGAAACACCTTGGGCCAGCCCTGGGACCATGGACTCTAATCTGGGAGAACCAGGTTTGATTCCTCACTCCTTCACATGCAGCTGCTGGTGTGACCTTAGTCATAAGTCCTTTTAGAGCTTCTCTCTCATGGGCAGTCCTCAAAAGATCTCTCTCAGCCCCACCTATCTCACAGGCTATCTGTTGTAGAGAGGGGAAGGCAAAGGAGATTGTAAACTGCTCTGAGACTCCTTCGGGTAGTGAAGGGTGGGATATAAATCCAATCTCTTCACCTTCTTCCAAAGAGCCAATCAGGAGACAGGAAGGCCATAATTTGAAATTGTGGGAACTCCCTAACCTAGCTATCCTAACTAGCTGTCCTTCAGCTGTCCCCTATAGGCTGTTCTAATCTTCAAGTAGGTGCACTATAGACCTCATGTATTCCAACACTTTATATAAAGTATAAAATGCTTCTGATGGTGGCAGTAGTAAAATTTCATTGCTGCTGGGTTTGGTGGAACAAGACAGGAAAGAGTATTCTAGGGATGTCACCCTCCAGGTGAGACCTGGGGATCCCCTGGTATTACAGCTCATTTCCATACTATAGAGTTCAGTTTCTCTGGAGAAAATTGCTACTTTTGGGGGTGGACTCTATGGCATTGTACCCCACTGAGGTTTGTGTCTTCCCCAGGCTCCATCCCCAAATCTCCAGGAGTTTCCCAACCTGGATCTGGCAACTCTACCCCTTCCCATTCCTTGCCAGTGGCTGGGGGGCACCTGGCAACTCTAACTTCTCCTTATTGTCTGTTGACCTGGGGCCTGACCCAGTTGTGCAAATTCCACAATCCAAGAGGTGTCTTCAGGACCACACGGTGCATCTTGAAATTCAATATTACCAGGACATCACAAAATAGAGTATACCGATCATATTTAAATTTTACATATTGCATATACTGTACCTATGATATGTTATGCATATTATACATGAAAGCATATATTGTACTGTTTCTGCTAAAGCAAGATGAACCAGCATGGAGCTATTTCTTTAAAGCTTTTTTCCATCCATTGCTGCCATGATAGGGGGTGGATGGAAGCATATATTTTGAATAGATCTCTTTTGGGTGGGGGAGAATTATTAGTATAATTACTTAGAGAATATTGGAGATTATGGTATTCTTAGATTTTGCTAGGTTTCTTCCATGCCTGCATTCCACTGATAAAGCTTTTGGCTGGCAAGTGTATTTCTATGGCTGTTTAATGGGACAGCAAGTGCAGAACCCAGCAAGCAGTTGCTAATTCAGTCAAACTTGCACAGCCAAAGCCTTAGCTACAGTACTTTTATAAACAGAAATTATTTCAGTAGCAAAAGAAAGCTGTAAGGTACTTGCATAATGGGTCTTTTCTCTTTTTCTTTTTCAATAGTGCCATATGGAAATAAGTGGTAGGGATCTTATCTTGTGTGAGGGGGAAACGCACTTTAATAGCCAGAGGCTTTCAATTCTTGAGGCCTGAGCTGCTGGATGGAATTTTTTTAGAAGGAAGTAGCTCAGGACAGTACCACAAAGATGAAAGCCTACTTCACAGTGGTTGGGTAAAAAAGGACTGCAGGCTGCAGGGAAGAAATGTCTGTGTCTTTTGTCTTGAGGCTTTTCAGAAAAATCTCCAAGGGTTCTTTCAGGGTGCTTAGTGCACTCATAAGGTAGGATGGGATGTTTAATCCTTGCAGTCTGTTTCCACCAAAAAACTTCCAAATTATATTCACCTAGGTAACTTTTACTACTGAAATAGTGTTTGTCTTATTTACACAAAATGTAGACATTCACATTATCTCCACTTCTTTGCTTGCATCTTTAGATTACATTCACTTCAGCCTTCTTTTACCATAGAAAGTAATTCTTAGATGAATACTGAACAATTCTATACAAGTGTGGGCTTCATTCTCCTGTTTAATATTTTTTCCCTAAGCTAATAAGTCACAAATGCTATAGTCAGAAATCTCCTATGTATGGCATGTGCTTTCTCTCTCGTTCTCTGTACATGTGTGTAAATAAAGTAGTATGAATCTGTCATCAAAATAAAACATAATTAAGTGAACAGATTCATACAAGGATTTACATAAACATACATGCAATGTTTGAGTCATTAATTGTACTTCTAGGATTTGTACTATTTTGTGGATCGTTGTTGATACTTCTGAGCCACTTGCCACGTGAAAATAGGTACCATAGGATGGAACAGCTCATTTTTCTAAGATGTAAGCAATATACCAAAACTACAGAATGGTTAAGCACTAAACAGAAGTAGAATTTGGAAGGCATATGAATAAATTGAGAAACACAAAGTCTTATCTCAATTAAGATGCTTCATCATTCTCTGAAATTAAGTAAAAGAATCCTCTCACTAAAAGACTGGATCTAAAGTTTCTGTCACACTAAAATGGGTTCTTCTTTTGACTCAAAGAACCCTCCACATTCCCCCCTCCTCCACATGAAGCCAGCTGGGTGACCTTGGTTCAGTCACAGTTCTCTCAGAGCTCTCTCAGCCCCACCTACCACAGTCTGTTGTGGGGAGAGAAAGGGAAGGCAATGTAAGCCACTCTGAGAGTGGAGGGGGAGGTATTTGTGAATTTCCTGCCTTGTGCAGGGGGTTGGACTAGATGACCCTGGAGGTCCCTTCCAACTCTATGATTCTATGACTCCTTTGGGTCATGAAGGGTGGGGTATAAAACCAAGTCTTTTTCCATCAGGACAAGGAGACTTGCTGTGGTAGAGGAGACAGTTTCCACCTAGGGTTGCCAGGTCCAATGTCCATGCCAGTAGGAGGTGGGAGGGAACATTCTGGGAGCAGGGGAGAGTGAGGCAATGCACTGACATCATGTCAGGGGTGTCACATGGAAACACTCTAATTTTTGGCCAAAACTCTATGGTAAAATTGGCATCAAACCATAGAGTTTTGCCCAAAAATCAGGGTGTTGCCTGGCCCTAGGTCCCCCGTTATTAGCATGACACTCTAACAGCTATCCTGTACTGTCTGCTTGTTTAACTTTCTAAGTTAAGTTGTCTGTTTTTTTAAAGGTGGTCAGGCATGGTGCTAAATGGGTGTGGCTAGATGGTCAGGCCAAACGGCTGATACCATATACCACCGCTTGGCATATTTAAATAGCACCGCAGATAGCAGTAAGAGTTTCACAAGAAAATGATTTCTGTGCATTCCTCTTTTTGGAGGGGAGACTAGCGTTCCTAACCCCCTCTAAGTGAATTCATGGCTGAGGTTTGAAACATGGATCTTTGGGGGTCATAACTAGGGTTACCAACCCCCAGGTTGGGTCCGGTGATCTCCCAATATTGCAATGGAGCTCCAGACAACAGAGATCAATTGCCCTGGGGGAAACACTCCTTTGGTGAGTGGATTCTATGAGGTCTCTACCCAAACCCTCCCCTCCCCAGGCTATACCCCCAAATCTCCAGGAATTTCTCAATGCAAAACTGGCAACCCTGGTCCCAGCTAAATCTCTTAGGCATCCCAGTCGATTCATTTCACCAGCTTAACCCATTGTCTGTGCTTCATAACTTTATTCCATGGTGCACAGAAAGCAAGCGTGATGCAAGGGTCCTTAAATAACACAATTGTACCACATCAGCGGCAAGAAGTTGGACACCACTGCCACAGGCATTGTCATGGAAGATGTCAACATGGAAAATATCAGCATCATATTACTGTTTGGACCCTTGATTCAAATACTAAACTTTCTGAGAGACCATCAGCAAAAATCCCATTGAACCAGGTTTGCATTGGAACTAATGTTAAGGCCTTGAAATTGATTTCTTGATGGAATAAAGACATACTAGTGGATGTTCAGTCAAAGCTATTTGGCCTTCCTAGAGATTGATTGCCTTCAGGCTACAGCACAATTCAATGTTAATGATAATTGAATTAAAAAATCGATATATTATCATAATCTTATGTCAATAATACCAGTTCATTATTCTAAAGGGAGTGATCTTTGTCAGGAGTGATCAGTAAATCTGAATTGCATGTTAGCTAGAGAACAATCAGTTATGAGCAAAGACAAGGAGCCCTGACCTAGTACTGATATGGTCTGTTGTGATGATGTGTTTTAACATCCAGTGACATGATTGAATTATTTATCTTCCCATTCAGAGGAGGAGGGAGAACTTCACACATATGTCTTGTTCAGGGTCCTACTAGAAACCAAGTATCAAGCCAGCCAAGAAAATTTGCTAAGATATTTCCATATCCATTAACTTGAATTAAACAACAAAATCAAAGGCTATGAGCAATATGATATATATTTTACATCATTTATTTTTCTCATATACTGCATTTTAATATCTATAATTTATCTGAAGTGTTTAATTTTTTAACAAAAATTACTGGTCTCATTTATTTCCCAGTTGAAGAGCTGAATTAAAAGGGATAAATGATACTTGCATTTACATAGAATCATTGAGTTGGAAGGGGCCGTACAGACCATCTAGTCCAACCCCCTGCCTAATGCAGGACCAGCCTAAAGCATCTCTGACAAATATTTGTCCAGCCTCTTCTTGAAAGCTGTTAGTGAAGAGAAGCTAACTCTGGGCAGCCGATTCCACCTTGGAACTACTGTGACCATGAAAAAGTTTTCCCTAATATCCAATTGATACCTTCCTGCATGTAATTTAAACCCGTTGCTTTGGGTCCTATCTTCTGCTGCCAACTGGAACAGCTCCTCGCCCTCCTCCAAATGACAGCCTTTCAAATATTTAAAGAGAGCAATCATGTCCCCCCCTCAATCTCCTCTTCTCCAAACTAAACATTCCCAAGGCTCTTAGCCTTTCCTTGTAGGGCTCAGTCTCCAGATCCCTGATCATCCTTCTCGCTCTCTTCTGCACCCTCTCGATTTTGTCCACATCCTTTTTGAAGTGAGGCCTTCAGAACTGCACACAGTACTTAAGGTGCGACCTGACCAAGGCAGTATACAGAGGGGCTATGACCTCCTGCAATTTCGACGCTATGGCCCTTTTAATACAACCCAAGACTGAATTTGCCTTTTTTGCCACCACACCACACTGACTGCTCATATTTAGTTTACAGTCCACTCTTACCCCAAGATCTCTTTCGCATACACTACTCCCTAGAAACGTATCCTCCATCCAATATTTGTGCTTGACATTTTTGTGGCCCAGATGTAATACTGTGCATTTATCTTTGTTGAATTGCATCCTGTTCGCAACTGCCCACTTCTCCAGAGTATTCAGGTCTTGTTGAATTTTAACTCTATCTTCTTGGGTGCTTGCTACTCCTTCCAATTTGGTATCATCAGCAAATTTAATGAGTAGCCCTTCTACCCCTTTATCCAGATCATTGATAAAAATATTGAAAAGTACCGGGCCCAAGCCCAAGCCCTGAGGCACCCCACTGGACACTTCCCTCCAATCTGATGAAATGCCATTGTCCACCACTCTTTGGGTGCGATCCTCTAACTAGTTTCCTGTCCACTGAACTGTCCTATAGTCCAGTCCACAGTCTTCCAGTTTGCCCATCAGAATGTCATGGGGGACCTTATCAAAAGCTTTACTGAAATCCAGGTAAATCACATCAACAGATTTCCTATGATTCAGTAAGCTCATCACATGATCAAAGAAGGAACCCAGGTTGGTCTGACAAGTTCTGTTGGGGACAAAACCATGCTGACTTCCCCGGATCACTAAGTGGTCCTTCAGATGCTGACATATTGATCCCTTTAAAATCTGCTCTAATATCTTCCCAGCAACAGAAGTCAGATTGACTGGCCTGTAGTTTTCCGGGTCATCCTTCTTCCCTTTCTTAAAGATTGGGGTAACAATCACTCTTCTCCAATCTTGTGGCACATCCCCAGTCCTCCAGGAGGCCTTGAAGATGATGGACAGAGGCTCTGCAAGTTCATTAGACAGTTCTTTGAGCCGTCTTGGGTGTACCCCATCTGGCCCAGGGAATTTGTATTCATCCAGTGCAGCCAGGTGCCTCTCCACAACCTCCCTGTGATGTCAACTGGACATGCAGGTGTCCTGTTATGTCCTCTACCATCTCTAGATGGGCTCAAGTTCTTCTGGGAGAAAACAGAGGCAAAAAAGTCATTAAGCCTGTCTGCTTTTTCTCTCTCCTCCACCAGAGTTTCTCCTTCTACTCCCAAAAGTGGTACAATTGCCTCTTTTACCTTGTGCTTGCTTCTCACATACCTGTAGAAGTTTTTCTTATTGCAGTGAGCCCCCCTGGCCAGACCCAACTCATACTGAGCTTCGGTTTCCCTGATGTATGTTTCTTATATGCAATCACTTTTACAGCAGCAGTGGTCTAACAATTATGCCAGCAAAATTAGCAGTTGCTTTCTTAACCACATGAGGATTGTCTCATGGCCTGCATAGGCTGCAGCCCTAAGAACATTTTGCTGAGGGCAAGTCAACTGAATAAAATGGGCTGATTTCTGAGTAGACCTACTTGGAATTGCTTCCCCATCTGCATTACTCTGGCAACGCCTGAAGGTTTGGAGATCTATGGGAGGAGTGTATGAGCCTCCTGTGCTCTAGCATGACTTGCATCAGAGATGAAAGGAATATTCACAAACAGTACAGATTTAGCACATTTCCCAACTTTGCCACTCAATTTTTTGAAAAAAGAAATTGAAGCAAAATTTAGCTGTGTATTTTGCATGTGAAAGTATTCACAATGTGAAGGTGTTAGACTTGTCGCATTTCTTGATTGCTTTGGTTTTGGAAGGCTTCATATGTAAAATCTCACATGCTATCAAATACTACTTAGCACTGCATATTATCTCAAAAGACATAAATGCCAATGCATATTGTCATGGAGTACACAGAACCAGAAATGGTGTTTTTCATTTATTTACTTCATTTATATCATGCCTTTCTCCCCAGTGGGAACCCACAGCAGAGTTCTCCTCTCCTCCATTTTATCCTCACAACAACCCTGTGATGTATGGTGTGCCTGTCAGGTCTGCCTGTCAGCTAGGGTTGCCAAACTCCAGGTGGGACCTGGAGATCAAGAATTATAACTGATCTCTAAACCAATGCTTCCTCTAAGCTGTGGAGTCCTGTGAGCAAAAATTCTACTTTGTGAGCTACCAGCATTAAAGTTGTGAGTGAGCGATTTGGCTACTGCATAAATTAGTTTGCTCTGGAGCCATCCTTCCTTTTTTTTTCTGAGGTAAGATAAAAATGTTTGAGCCGGAGGCTAAAAAACTGTGAGCTAGCTCACACTAACTCAGCTTAGAGGGAACACTGCTCCAGACTAAGAAGATCAGTTCGCCTGAAGAAAATGCCCACTTTGGAGGGTGGATACTATAACATTGTACCCCACTAAGGTCTTTACCTTCCCCAAACTCCTTCATCCACAGGCTCCACCCCCAAATTTACAGGAATTTCAGCCCCACTGCTTCTGTGGGAAATGCAGGAGAGATAAGAACTGGGGTTTACTTGCAACTGGTAACTCTACGTCAGCCCTCAAAGAAGCTCATTACATCTGCTGATGTAAGAGGAAAGAGGGAGCTGCTGAAACTTTAGATTTCATTAATCTTTCTTGCTTCAGCCTCCTATGCTGGTTTTGCAGAGTCTCTAGCAGTAATTTAATAGAAAATACTTATGCTGATAACATCATAGGGTTGTAGGATTGAACCCCTCATAACCATTTACCATCAAAAGCAATTATCAAAGTAGCATTACAACAGTTTATACTGCACAAAAATCAATTCAGACTACATCATTTAAACTAAGAGTGCAGTGGATTCAAAAAGCATGGAATTATGTTAGAAAAATCTGTAATACACATTAGTTTGTTTAGCTATAGCAATTGTTGAGATAGGAGCTTCAAATTACCGGCTTGATCAGTTCTTAACAAGGACATTTTAATGCATTATTCAGACGTTATTCAACTTGAGCTTCTTTTAGCTCAGGAAACACATCTTGAAGGAAAAGGAGATCAGTAAATGAAGAAAGAGGGAAATGAAATTAATTGTTATGAGATCTTGTAAGGCCTTTGTGACTCTTCTTGATCCTTGCAGCACTGGAAATTGCTGCTAATCTTCATTGCACTTTGTAAGAGACTGAATTCAGAAAAGGTCATTGCTCCATAGTTAGTATTAAACCGGAACATAAATGGAAGCCCTGTCTTAAATATTCCAAGTTCTCTAGGAAAATTAGCTTAAATGGGTGCAGTGTATATACAGTGGAAGAGATGGAAGTGAGAATGTATATACAGCTGGGGAGGAGCAGGAGCTGGGACAATATTTATTTATATCATTTGCACCCCTTATATCCTGCCTTTCTTCCCAATGGGAACCCAAAGCATATTACATTACTTGCCTCACCTCCATTTTATCCTCGCAACAACCGTGTGAGGTTGGTTATGCTGAGAATGTGTAACTAGGAATGGGTACAAACTGGCTCATGAACTAAAGTTTGTTATGAACTTTAGCCAGTTCATGGTACATGAGCCCATGTTTGTGAACAAGAAGACCACCATGAGCTTCCACAGACTTTGATGCAGTTCATGGTGGTGAGGGTTTAAATGGCTCTGAGCTAGCAGAAATCTGGGAGTGAATTACCTCCCAGGGGGCATTTCATCCCAGGGACAGCCGTGGCCAGCAGAAAGGAAAGGATGTAGTGCCTCCCATGCAGCACTTTATCCCCTCCTGTCTGCTGGCCACGGCTATCCCTGACCAGTAGAAATTAAGGGGTGAAATGCTCCCTGGGAGGCACTTCACCCCCATATTTAACCCTCTGGCTTTGCAGTGGGGAGCAAAACCAGAGGATTAAATGGCTCAGTTTTGCTCCCCATTACTTTCACAGGGTTCAAACTTTAAATGGCTCATGAACCTCTATGAACTGATTTGGTTCGTGAACTGGCATATCAGTTTGTGAAGGTTTGTTGTTCGGTTCGTGGTTCAACCACGAATCATGAACTGAACCGAACTGCAAAAATGTGGTTCGTACCCATGCCTATGTGTGACTGACCCAAGATCACCCAAAAAACTTCCATAGCAGAGTGAGGATATAAACTTGGGTCTCCCTAGTTTGACATTCTAACCACTATTTGTTTGCCAGGGCACAATTAGGGCATGGAAGACAATAGAATGTGATGTGCAATGGTAGAACCTGCTACACATGATGACTGACTCTGAAGGAGAAGGCAAGCCCTGAAGCAAAAAGTGTAATACTGTTTGGTAATTATGAGTTCATTGCATGAAAGTATTTTAATACTATCATGCAAAATGAAACATCTACTATGGTTGTAATTTGGAATTGTCATGACATTTTAATAGAAGTTCATACTTAAAGTTAAACTGCATGGAATGAGGAAGCAACACTCTTTTTTTTTTTCTTTTTCTGCTAAACTGTACATGTTACTAAGAAAATTTATTTTTGCGAAGCACCCTATTTCATTTAGAGTAGTAGACAAATATTTTATATTTACTTGCTCAGGTCTCCTCCTCTGTCACATTTTTATCCTTACAAAAAGCTCCCTCCCTTCCTGCAAAGAGCTCAGGGCAGAATATGTGTTTCTTTTCTCCTCTACTTTAACTTCATAACCCCCCCATAAGGTAGGCTAGGTTGAAAGAGAATGACTTGCCAAAAGGCACTTAGTGATTTTCCAAGTGTGCTGAGATTTGAGCCTCATTCTTCCCAGACCTGGTGACACTGTAACCACAGCCGAACTCTATGTCTTAGAGCCATTGAACTATATTTTGATGTCCTCACATTATCATTTCTTGTATTTAATCTGAAGATAGGACCACAGCATTAAAATGATATGATTTAATCTAGGGTACTGAAGAGCATGGTTACCATGTGCTACATAAAATACTATGCTCTCGAAAAAGGAGAAAATGACTCTTAGAACTAAAGATATGTCTGCAAAGGAGGGCTGAGGATGAAAATGGACCCATTTCTTTTCCCCCTTAATTTGGTGGCTACAAAACGTAATGCAGCCCTATTGAAAGCACCAAGGATTCCTTTAGCACATCACTGAACAGAATTATTGTTCATGAATTTAGGATAGCATTTCCAATCTCTTAAGCATGTTTAAAAGTAGGCCAAAGCTATTTCTCATTTCTTTTGAGCCTTTTAGCTGGTCTAATTGAAGACTCTGAACTATTTTGTGCTTCCCATGAAAGGCACTTTATAAAATGGGGCTGGCTTTCTTTGTATTGCCTTTAAGGACTTTTAGCTCAAAATGCTCATTTCACTGTTCTGAGTGCTATCTTAATTGCTTAACATTCAGCAAGCCCTAGATCTTTGAATAAGATAAGTATATGAGATATACTTTATCCTGTACCTTAACAGTGTTACCAATGGGTACTTCACCATGGTTTACTGTAGCCTGGATTTTGTGCATGTGCATGCAACACTACAAGTATGTTGCATTTGTCTTGATAATATAAAGATAAATTAATTTTCCAGCTTTTGCATAATGGTATTCTGAACTCCCCTCCCACCATTTCTAGTTCAGCTATTGTCCTCATTTATGTGGGTGTACTTGAAAGAAAACACATTTCTGTTTGCTCTTCTAAGGAAATTTAATAAACCTGTGATGATTATAGATATCAGATCTTGAAGAAGCATTGGTTGGGCGCAAAAGGGAAAAAAGACAGGCTAAATAATAGGGTTGCCAAATATGTTTTGGCCGGGAGTGGGGGGCTCCCGTCCGGTGTCTGGAACGTGTGCGCACATCACCCGGAAGTGACATCGCACACTGGGGGCGGGGCCACGCCATTTGAGGGGAAAACAAAGAGTTTTCCCCTCAAATGGTGTGGCCCCACCCCCAGTGTGCGACGTCACTTCCGGGTGACGCGCACGCGGGGGTGGGGTTTCCCCCGGGCCCTGATTCCGTGGGAGCGGAAAGCGGGGCTCGAAAGCGGGGGGAAATCCGCCCCCCGGGGGCATTTGGCAGCCCTACTAAATAACCTGTTCAGCAACTTTGTGCTAGTGACCAAAATGCTGAACAAAGCTAGATGGGTCATTTGGAAGCACTACCTGTGCTAGCAAATGGGCACTGGATATTAGAAGTAGCACTGCACACCTAGAAGGGAAAGGGTATTTGTGAAATACAGCCACATCCTAGTATTTATTATCTATTTTAAAAGTTATCCTATACATTGGGAGGTTATTTATTTTGCTGTAGCAGTCTCTGAACATACGGGATGAAACTATGTGTGACATTCAATTAAAAGATTCTTGTTTCCACTGTATTTTTCAAATGAAAAGCAGCCTTGGGGTAGGGGCTGCAGCTCAGTCTGAGCACAGTAAGGAGAGGAGTGGAGGAAGAAATGGCTGCTTGTTCACTCAAAAACACCACATCCCAGCTGCTTTTC
This sequence comes from Gekko japonicus, assembly GCF_001447785.1. Taxonomy (NCBI): domain Eukaryota; kingdom Metazoa; phylum Chordata; class Lepidosauria; order Squamata; family Gekkonidae; genus Gekko; species Gekko japonicus. The sequence continues at coordinate 611,422 of NW_015168662.1, read as the reverse complement.
TTATCATGGTGGAAAAGATACGGTGACCATATACATTGGGTGTGATCACATGAGCAGTTTGGCCCAACATAACCACCCCTCCCCTCTGGATCAAATGGATGCGATCAAATGCACATATCTGGCTCCAGTGCTCCACTTGTCCCTACCTCGTGCTAAAATCACTCCCACACAGATTAGATTGCCACTGGCAAATTCCGGAGGCTACCTCAGCAAGGTGCTTTCATGGCGGGTTTCCGGGCATCTGATTGTGGAAACACGAGTGGTGTGATCATTCCACTCCATTTCCAGCATGTTCCCCCCCCCAACCCCACTCCGATGTGTGCTGCAGCACCCCCATAAATGGGCCCAGGAGCACATGTGCTCTTGTCTGGTTCTGGGCACACACAGCAGGACTTAGAAAAAACCAACCCAGTTACAGGTCCATGGTTGTGGTGCATTACTGATATGAATGACCAACCACAGGCCTGCAGCACTATGATGCTGGCTCAGGGGGCATTGTGTGATGGATGCAAAGCATCTCAAACTCAAACAGCTTATTAGAGCAGATATAGTGATGCGGCAAACTGCTTGTGTGACCACACTCATTATCTCTTGCAAGTAGTAAAGCAGTTTTGGGGAGGGGAGAAGCCCCTGTTCTCATTCCTGATCACAGCATCCAACATTACTTTGCATGAAAAGGCAAACCATTGGAAAGAGATTGGGAAGTCATGATTTCCAAGTGACATTTGAGCCTTGGACTCCTTATACAGAAAGTATACCTGTATTTAAGAGGGGATTCAGTGCAATAGTTTCCTTTTGCATTAATTCTTCCCTTCGTCTACCCACTCCTCCAGTACATATTCCTTGATCACTCCCAAGGACTCTTGTGCTAGAATTTTCAGTATTACAGTTATGAGTGATAAACTAGAAGTATGGCAGAGCAAATCTCAAATTACTAACCAGGGCAGTTGCTAGCATTAGGCCTTCCTATGCTGCTGTGTGGCCCAGGATCAAAACAATGCCTTGTAATATGTCTTAAACTGATGGTGTTTCCAACCTATCTTTCTGCCATCGTTACAAAGTACAAACAATCAGTGACTTTTGACTTGGTGCTGGATATAAAATTAAAAGTGATAGTATGACCTGTCTAGGTTGGCAATAGTAAGTTTCATGTTGTCAATGGTTTCTTAGCACAGGATGGAAAGGGGACCTGTTTTAATTTTCAGCAACTAAATGCAGCTTTGTAATGATTATTGTTTTTTTTGTTTTGTTTGTTTGTGCTACAATAAATGGCCCCGGTCACACTGGGGAAAATAGGCGTGGCCAAAGTGTGGCTTTTTTGAGCCGGACCAAAAGAGAAGCGCGGTGGCGGAATCAGACAGATCCCCCCCAGCCGCCGCGCAGTTCCTCCCCGGCACAATCAGATGCCGGGGGAAAGCCACAGACCGCAGAGCAAGGCGAGCACACTGCGCATGCATGTGCATGCGCAGTTCGGCAGGACCTTGCATGCTGCAGGAGAGACGGGCGCACCGGCGATCACATGTCCACCCCTGCAGCGGATTTTTTGGTACGTAGTAGTGTTTTCTAGGGGTTTTTTTGATGCGCAGTTTCGCCTGGAATGGACGGATCGGGGACAGGTGCACACCGCTTCCCAGATGTTGCGGTGTGATTGCGCCCGCTTGATGCACCCCTGATCCATCCCTCTCGTGTGGCAAATCCTCTCGTGTGACCGGGGCCAATGTTAGGTTTCAGGTGTGGCTAGTACATTTCCAGCTTCTTCTCACAGAAAGAATGGTCAGAAATGTTCAAGTAGTGAGCAGAATTATTTGTGTATAACTTTTTAGCCTTCATAGGAACCAGCATTCTGAAAAGAACAGGAGTTTATTTCTTCACAGTCATAGATGTAATCTATGCTAAATTTAAGCAACTCCTGTTTTAAGACAAAATAATGGATAAATTTGCAGCTACATATGTTTTGGCTCCGATCCAACGTACAGTTAGACATGTTTAATTGCATTGATTCCAATGAGTTTATCTAATTCTGTGCTGGATCAGAAACTTTCCATCATATGATAGTGTACACACAAAAACTTGTGGGCACAAGAGTTGCCAACTTCCAGGTAGGGTCTGGAGATCTCTCAGAATTACAACCACTCTCCAGATAGCAGAGATAAGTGCCCCTGAAGAAAATGGCTGCTTTGAAGGGTGGACTCTATGGTATTATACCCTGCGGACCCTATCATATGAAATCCCACTGTCCCCATTCTCAACCCCTAAATCTTCTCTTGCACACTCATCTCCTGCCAACAGATGGGGATTTTCTCCTGGAGTGGTGTTGTTCATGGTGTGAAGAACAGGGCAAATTGTATGAGTTGAAAGAGCTCTTTGGGTCCTGGACTGTGCCTTGGCAATTGTAGATTTCTTAACACATGGTTTCATTAACATACAAAATTTTATGATGCAGATGTTAAAAAACTCTGCTTTGTTTTCATCTCATATATTTTACAGCTCCAGAAAGATATACTAATTTTTCAAACCAAACTAATTACCTTCCAAACTTGCCATTGTTGGCATAGGCCTTTCCACATTTACATTTTGGTTCAGAATTTAATTAAAAATGGCGTAAAAAGCCCTGATCTGGATAGCCCAGGCAAGCCCGATCTTGTCAGATCTTGGAAGCTAAGCAGGGCCGACGATGGCAAGTATTTGGATGGGAGACCTGCAAAAAATACCAGGGCTGGGAGGCAGAAACAGGCTATCAAGCTACTTCTCTGAATGTCCTCCATATCCCAGTAGGAGTTGCCAGAGGTTGCCATGACTTTGAGGCATGGACACATACACACACGTGCACATACACACACAGACACACAAATGCAAAAATACAAAAAAAATGGTGTAAAAGGAGACTTTATATACATACTGCCTTAAGCTTCTTGAGAGATGGTTGGGTTAGAATAACATCTTTCAAATGTAGTCATATTACTAATGGATATTGTCAGAGCCTGTGTTTATAGCTGTAGTGCAGAAATTGCTTACAAGCCTAAACATCTTACTATTGATTTCAGGGAAATTTATGAACTCATGCATAGTTACAGGATTGTCAGGCTGACAAACAAATGAGTAAAGGTGAACTACTTGGCTTAATGTAAGTACTACTGAAACCAACAAAGAGAAATGGGCTTTACTCCAAGAACATCAATTTAGCTGAGCTATGGATCAGCGGCCTGGTTTGTGAACTGTACTTAGTTAATCAGGTATACTTCAAATGCTGGTGTACATCCAAAATATAACTTTGTATATATTGGCACTATTTCCCTTTCCTTGCTGCTGTAACTAAGCCTTACTTATCTCACTTATCTTACTTATTTCACTTGCCTTACTTATCTCATGAAGTGTATTTCAACACATTTTACAGCAGTATCTCAAATGAAATGGTACAGAGGATTTGTTAAATCAAAACTTTTTCCCACACAACTCCTTCCTACATATCAATTCTAGTGATGTTTGAGCACCCGCCAGTTCAGCTTTCCTTGTGATTATTGGAGCTGAATGTTTGCTAGGCTGTTTGGGTTGCACGGAAATAGCTCAGGCCTGTCCAGAGGAGAAATGCCCCATCTGTGCATATGCAGAAAAGCATTACTGTCTCCCTAATGCTGCTGTGTGCCACCATGGCCAATTTTTCAAATAAATAATTAAATAAAGAATAGTAGGTTTTTAAAAAGCCTTTTATGCTTCCTGGTTGGGTCTCTGTCTGATACAGACTTGGGGACCTTGGAGAGTAATGCCTGCCAACTGGTATAGATTCAGAGCATTCTGTGCATTAATGTTCTTAGTGTTTGTTCCCCTCCCCTGCATTGCCAGGAAATGTTTTTTAATTCTTTTTAAAAACTATAAAAATAATAAAGAACTGCCTTACACACAGAGCCATGCTTACAATAAAAGGGAAATCACACTCACCCTGATTGTGGGATGAATTCTCCCCAAATCGCTGGGCTTCATCCTGAGAATTCCCTGGAGAAGCCCTAGCCCTCCCTAGGCAAGTAATTGATCATAATGACCCTGATTGTACTGAAAGCCTATATTGTATGCACACATTACAGAGCCAAAGATTCTCAGAGGCCAGATATAGTGAAATGAAATTTAATTGCCAAAGCTGTGTGTAGGTAATAGATGCCTAACTCAATTAGTGAGCCAGATTCAAATACTGAGTTCAGGACAAATGGGAAGCTCAGCTCATGTGTAAAACAGGATAATCCAATCTAGTATGTTCACCTATTCACTGTGAAGTTCTCAGCATTCCTGATCTCTTAGCTATCCCTTAACCTTCCTCTCATCACCTAATGACTCTCTGAACTCACCTACCCCCTCCTTCTATTACTGGGGTGTCAAACATGTGGCCCACGGGCTGGATCAGGCCCTCAGAGGGCTTCTATCAGGCCTGCAGTGGAGCTGGCTGTTTCCGGCTTCCTTTTCCAGTTCTACTGCTGCTGCTACATTGCAGCTTGCTTTACCAGACTCTCAGTTGCACAGGAGAAATATATAGGCAAGCCTTTCCTGTGTGATTGAGTCTGGTAAAGCACTGGCCAAGGTTCCTCCCCCTCCTCCTCCCAGGAGACAAGGGGAAGCCTTTCTTTCCTTCCACTAGCTGAGGCTCTTCCCTGAAGGGACAGAGGGAGAGCTTGCTTTGCTAGGCTGCCTAAATTGCAAGGGAGAAATTCCAGGCACTTTTAAGACCAACAAAGTTTTGTTCAAGGTATGAGCTTTTGTGTGTCTTGCTATAGTGTGTGTGTATTCTGTTGGGCTCCTTATGCTGTGTGTGTGTGTGTCTGTTTTGTTGGGCTCCTTATGCCAGGGCTCTCCTGGGTGCAACTGGGTTCCCTAACCCTTTTCACTGTATTCATGCCCTCATGATCTAGTCTTTCCCAGTAAGAAAGCAATGTGAACTATTTTAGAGGAGGAATAACTACCAGCCAGGGAGGTGGACTAGGCTGAGAGTGTGTGTCCAGACAAGTTCACTCAGCACATTTCCTTTGTAGGAAGTTGTAGTTATTTCTTTGGGAAAGACTATAGTTTTGTAGACAAACAAACAGCCCTCAAGTCTGTGTCAGGATGCCTTCTCATGTTCTTAACCAGCACATCAAGCAACTTATGTACAAAATTTATTTATTTTATTTTATTTATTATTAAAAGTTTACAAAGCTCACAAAAGCTCACAATGCTAGCCATTTCATGTTTTCCTCTGGGTCCTGAGCTCAGAACGCTAAGCATGAGATTTCTGTAATGAATGTCAATAAATCAAAAGTAGGTTTGCAGCTTAGAGATACACACTTGAACAGCATACTCAAGATTGCTACAGCACAGACAATTTGATGCAATAATTCAGAGCAAGAGATAGTTATCAGAGACTATTTAAGTAGACAAAACATTGCAAGAGTACTAGTGTTTTAAGCATGTTTTATTTAAAGTTTTAAAAATCTTTAATTGTCATTGTCTGTGTCCTTCATAAAGTTTATATCTCTGCTACCTGGCATTACATTTTATGACACACAAGACCTGGCCCAACAAGGTCTCATTTATGTCAGATCCGGCCCTCATAACAAATGACTTCAACACCCCTGGTTTATATGCTGCTGCTGCTGCTTCTTCTCCTCCTCTCCTCCTCCTCCTCCTCCTCCTCCTCCTCCTCCTCCGAGGTTGCAGACAGTCATGTTTTTCAAAAGCACCCCTTCCACACAAGAGATATGTAATAATATTTATGGGAACCAAATCAAATAGCACAGCACAACATGGAACTTTTCATCAGGCTTGATTATAAAAAGGGGGTAAGGGAAAATGTTGCAGGCCACCAAAACTTTAGTTCCCATCAACCCCATCAATCCAATAAGTTCTGAGCAAATGGCAACAATGGTTACCTGCCAGCTGGCTATGTGATGATTAATGTTACCAACTGCACATATGCAAATACATTCAATATATAACACCAGGCAGAAATCAATTTCTGATGCCACAAAATCTAAGTTTAAAAAAAAGCCCTTTGTGCTAGTTCTGTGACTTTAGGGCCTCTCTCTTTGAACAAAAATAGGCTGTGTTCAGACTAGCAGTTTGGCCCGATATAGGCACATTTCAGAAATGTTTCTCGAATGGATTAAAGGGGCTGTTCACACAGGCACAGCTGTCCGGCATTCTCCAGTCGTACTCAGCCCGTCTTGTAACGCTTCCTTCCCGAGTTTTAAAAGTACCTAGTGAAAGTGGTAGCAAACCCTGGAGAGCGTGTTCATCTCACTTCCTGGAACTGTGAACACCGAAAGCCACAATTGCTGATGTGCATAAGTGCATATCTCCAGATTACCAAAAAGGAAGCTGCGCCTTACAGCCATGCATCCGCCAGGGGTGGGCCAACAGTGCAAACACTCCCTTGCACCTCCTCCCCGGTATGCTCCCACATGAGTCAGTGCAGTGTGACTGACTCCCTCATGCTTCAAACTGCCAGTCTGAACTCAGCCATAGAATAGTTTTAATATACTGCATTATCATGGTACACCTATCCCCTGGAACAACAAAGTGGCATTTAGCTTTTCTTTTGAACCAGGATTAAGTTTAATTGACTTGTGATATGTGGAATGGATCCCAAGTTTGATTTGTGGGGACCATGTAGCCTTTTATTTTTATTAAGTTTGCCATCTTAAATATGTTCTAAATTATCACATCTCAAACAATGTAATATACACCCTGTTAGAGCTTTTGATACACAGAGGCTGCAGTCACACACACTAAATCTACTTTCAGTACTGTGAACTGGCAAGATCCAGTTGGGAAGTGCATTGAAAGTGGATTATTTAGCGTGTGTGACCACAGCCAGAGGCTAGTCCCTCTACTTCCTAGTAAATCTTCTCTATCTGGGCAATGGCTGGAAGGAAAAAGTCTAATAAAGAGCCTATGTTCCGTTATCTTGTTTCACCTTCCCAACAAGTGACTGTTCCTTCTTCATTCTCTATTAATCATCAGATAAAAGTTCCAAAGGATGAGACTATTATGGTAGCTACAGGATTTTACTTCAAACCAATGGAAACAACTCTTATTGAATCATTTGGGGCTTTATCTTTTCACAAGCAAACCCACCTAATTAATAGATTGAAAACTCTTCAGAGAACTTTGGAAAAACGTATTTTTCTAGAGTAGACATTAATTCTTCTGAATTATCCCAATGTCTTCTTAGTCAACTGTTAGTTGTGAGGCCCTTACCAAGTCACTGACAATGCAGGAGTTTCATAAGAACATAAGAGAAGCCAATGTTGGATCAGGCCAATGGTCCATCCAGTCCAACACTCTGTCACACAGTGGCCAAAAATACCAGGTGCCATCAGGAGGCCTACCAGTGGGGCCAGAACACTAGAGCCCTCCCACCATAGCCCTCTCCCTAGCATTTTAAGTACATCTTAATGAAATACAGAGTTGCCAGGCTGCTACAAATGTTTTAGCTGGATCTCAGGGTTCTGGAGTGGATGCTGAACAGAATTATGTGGCTTTTTCTTAATTAAACAGAATTCTTTTTTCCCCCACTCAAACCTAAGATAATTGTTAAACAGCCTAGTCCTGTAACTGGACAAAGTAGATCTTGTAATGATTCTTTCCAACAAATCCATGCCAGCCAATGACTGGAAAATGTGTCAAATGCACCAAAGGGACAGTGTTTGAAACTGCTCTCCTGGAACATTGCTGGATGGAAACTTAAAAGCTCCTCCCCAGAAATTAAAGAACTATGGGCACAGAATGACTTTGTATTTCTTCAGAAGACCTGAATCCTAGACAAAATCTTGTAATCTGGGTTTCAGGCTTATTTTCATTTGATGCTATTCAATCTGGTGGTAACAGAAGACCCTCAGGGGGTCTCCTTAGTTCGATATCACTGTCATTATGTTTTAAATGTTTCCCACTTCCTGATTTCACCGCTTGGGCATTAGCAGTTTTTGTTGAGACAGGCTTCTTAACATTGTTCCCAATACCTGTTTCTTTGCTTCTGCAGCAAGTGAAAAAGTCAACTGTTACTCTTTGGGATCAGTTTAATTATATACATTACTAGCTTGATACCCGTGCTTCCCTACAGTATTTAAGTTCTGTAAATCCAGTTATAATACTGATGATGTGAAGTTTGAAATGTAACATTTGTTGTAGAAATTCTAATGGAGAGGAGTGTAAAAAATACATACATACTAGGGTTTTTTCTCTACTGAAGGGCCTCTCTGTAGACCACATTGGTGGTTCTGCCTCAGGTGCTAGGTGCTGAGGTTCTGCCTCAGGTGCTTCAACTACACTACAAGCAGGGCTCTAGTCGGGGGGGAGCTCTCAGGTACAGAGCTCCGGAAGAGAACCTCTAGGGGGCGGGGCGGTCACGTGGTGAAGACCCGCCCCCTTCTTTACCCCGCCCTCTGCTTCGATCCTCATTCCGTTTGGGAATGAGGATGAAGCAGGAGGGTAAGTAGCCGGGCCTTCTGACAAACTTCCGGTGATGTCAGGGGGTGTGGCCTTCTGTCACTTCCGGTGATGTCAGGGGGCGTGGCATATGCAAATAAGTTATGCTAATGAGTTATGCTAATGAGCTCCGGCAGCTCTTTTTCTACAACAAGACCCCTGACTACAAGCTTTTCTTTTTTGGAAAGAAGCTTGTAGTCGAGCTATACACAAGAGGAAAGAAGCCTGCCTTACTCAGAGCTGCCAGAAATAATAGAAATCGAAGTGAATTCTGGAAGCTGGTTAGCTCTGTTTTACATCCTAGGAGCCACTTTAATCTCATATCTCCTCACATTCCTGGGAGGAACACTTTGCTAATGTCTTCGTTAGTTCTTCTAGTATGATTATCAAAGTAATTGGAACCTAGCTGAACTACCAGAGTGGCCCCCTGTCCAACCAGCTGAAATTAGTTTTCTAATTTCTCAAATGAAGAATGGGAAGTCCTCCAGGGCAGATTTAATTCCCACAGAGTTTTTCAAAGCCAGTATCTCATGGTGGAAGGGTACACTGGCAACTGTATTCACTCAGTTAAATGCAACAGGAATTATGCCACTAGTTTGGAGACATGCTATCATAATACCAGTTTATAAGAATGGAGACAAAGTGGACCCATCCAACTACAGGCCAATCAGCCTTTTATCACTGGCGGGGAAGCTTTATGTTCTGTCCCTTTATTACTGACTCTTGGACTGGTTGGAGATGAATAAGATCCTGGGAAGAGAACAGGCCAGTTTTAGGCAAGGGAATGTTACAAATTATCATCTTCTAACATTACACTTCTTAATCGATATACAACCAATAGTTTGGGGATCCTTGGCGCTGCCTTCATGGATTTGATACCACACCCTGTGCCCAGTTGGCACAAGTTTAAACTAACATCTATTGACAAGAGATTTGATTGAGACTCTATTCTAATCCCACTGCATAAATCTGCTATGGGTTAAGTGGACAACTTTCCAATGCAATTTCCCT
>NW_015168662.1:597494-601945 GCF_001447785.1 Gekko japonicus | reverse complement strand
GGGCACCTTTATTGCTTAATTTATATATCAACAATATGATTTCTGCCCTCTCTCTGCTCAGGACTGTTATTCTCCATCCACTGTTAACGTTAAAGTTTCTATCCTACTTTTTGTTTATGATGCAGTTCTCTTATCAAGAACAACATCAGAACTGTCATCTCTGATAGAAGCTTTTGTCTCTTACTGTCTGGAAGAATGCCTGATAGTTAACTATAAAAAAATCTGAGAGTTATTTTTAGAAAAACATCTTATGTATACCACAAGTGGAAAATTCATGGTAATGATATTGAGGAGGTCCCCTACTTTAAATCCTTAGGGGGTTGGTTTGACCAGAGATTAACTTGATCAGTGCAAGCTGCTCATGTTGAAAGATTGGCTACAACGGCATCAAATATTATCTGTCATTTCTTTTCTTCATTTGGAGCTCAGTATATCCCAGCTGCCATCAAACTGTTTAATGCCAAGGTAGCTGCGCAAGGCTTGTATGGGGCTGGTATCTGGACTGTCAAAATAGGGGAGTCCTTGGATTCAATTCTTCTTAAATTCCTACTTTCCATCTGTGGAATTCTGAACTGTGTAGCAGGAGGAGCCCTCTGAGCTGAATTGGGACAACCATCTCTTGAAGCTCAGGCTGAAGGCTTTTTGCCTTAAAGTTAAAATTATACACTCTGATATCCAAGAGGGCTACCTTGGCTTAGTCAGAGAGGACTCTTATGTTTCTCGCAAGAATAAACTTATTGAGCAATGACTATAAGTCTTCAATATTTCCTTGGACTTCCTTTATACAGTTACCAGACAGGAAGCCATCAGAACAATTAAGAAATGTCTATTTAAGTATGATTATAACAGCACAATCCATACAGCACAATGTATTTTTTACTCAATTTGTTGGTGGTCTTCCACCTCAAGAGCTTCCCAAATGGTATTGCTCATATTTGACTGTTCCTTGCTATAGGTGTGCCTTTATGTTGGTGCACCTTAATGCCCTACCATCTAGAGTTTTGCAAGGGAGGTATCTTAAAAGCACCATACTCTAATTGAGTATGCAATTGTGGTGTAGGTAGTGTAGACACCCTGTATCATGTGACCTTTGAATGTAATTACTTTTCTCAGCCTAGAAATATTTTAATTCTTTCTCTACTCCAAAATGTAGATCATATGGCGACAGTACCTCTTTTATTACCCATCACTCTCTTAGCTGCAAAATTTTATGCATCTGTAATAGATTTTGCAGCCATTCAAATGGAGTCTAGCTTTTCCTATATTTTAGTAATCTTATAACTAATAAATTAAGAAGCAGTACAAGTTAGAAAAAACACATTCAAAGTATAACTTATTCAAAACATCAGTATGAACATTATGGGTTCTTCTTTGAAAGAAAAGTGAGCAATCAGGATGCTCTGTTTTCAAACATGTTATTTGCAAGGATCATAACAGCTCATGATAATCTGTGATGGGCTCAGAGTGGGTGACCTGGCCTTTATGTAGAATGTTGGAGTCAGTGGCCTTTCAGTGTCTTTCAGATCTTTGATACCACTGTTAAATCATTCTGAAACTTCACTTTGTCATGGTTGTGTTGCAATATTACAAAAAAAAAAAGATTGTTAGAGTTTGTATTCCCCAGTTTAGGAAAGGTCTCCTTTGTGCATGTAATATTCATCCAAATGGCAATCTGTGAATTTCATTCCCAATTTGTACCTTGTCTGTAGCAAATTCATCTAACACCCACACAGCCAATTTGTTGCGAATCAAGCACCTGCTATCTGCAAATGGACTTTGAAGTTGCTACTTTATGCCAAAGCATGTCTATATAACTATCTGAGCAATTAAAATGGGAGTATCCAGTTGGCTGCATTTATCATCACTATACTGCTTAAAACTACAGCTGTCTGCATGCCCACCTTGTTTCTGTGTTCAGCTTTCTTTTAATACTGAGAAGTGTGGTATACCATAAATTGTTGCCAGATACTTCATTTGTTTGCATGATAAATTTGTTATTACAGCTTATAAAATTTGGGAAATCTAACAAAAATGGGAATAAGATTATTAGGTGTGTTCAGTTATTCCAAAGACTCATTTTGTGAAAGACATATTTTTAACAGGAAAGTGAAAAGTGGGTAAAATCCACCCTTTAAACACCATCAAATATATGGCATCAGTACTATGTGGTATTAGCACTACTTCTTCTATCCTTTGTAGTATATTTGTCAAGCTGACCTAGCTGATGGGTTAAACAAACAGCAAATGAGAAGACTGAATTTATTATGCCATTTGGTGTTACACAATGTTGAAGCACTGTACTAAATGAAAGAAGGCCTATCTTGTTGTCAGAGACAGGGCTCTCTGCTTCACACTGGCCAGTGGACCATGTGGAATAGGGCTCTAAATATATATATTTCTTTTGACATATTCATATTTAATATTAACAGCATGTGCCTTGTGACTTTTGTCACATCTGTCCCTTGCTGAAAGATTTACAGGATGTTGGAACTTTCTGTCTGTACACTGGGTCTTGTTATAAATTGGTATAATCAAAGTTTATTTAGTTGGAACAAAATAGATGCTTCGATGTCTTCTAGGAATATTATTCCTGGTAGAGGTGATAAAGCTAGTATCCACTGAATTTAGAAGGAGTGGTGTGCATCAGATTTTCAACATATTTGGTTTGGTTTGTGTTGTTCAAGTAATGTTATTCTATTAATTAGACATCTGTTCATTTTATTTATTCTGTTCCTTATGCATTTTCATAAGTTTCACTGTGGATCATATTTTCAGTTGTAAAGTTTGTTTTGTTTTTTACTCATTTGGGATGGAATTGTCAAGGATTATACCCCTCCCCAAAGCAAATCAGTCAAATTTCAAGAAGATCAGAGATTCTCCATTTGAAAGTCAATTAGATAACACCGCACACTTACAGCTTTAATCTTTTATTTCCCTATCCAATTAGGAAGAAATTCTCACAAATCGTTCTCCTAAAAATACCATCTGCTGAATTTCAGGCATGTAGGAGAAACCAAGGCTGATTTCGCACTAGAGCTGCCTCGATGTTGCGCCGCCGTTTGCCCTGATACTATTGGTCAATTTCACACCCGAAGCCGCGGGGCTGCATTTGACCCGTGGCTTCACCCGATTTCCTCCACAGTTTCGTGATCCTAAAAAAAACAGGATTACGAAACTGCAGGGAAAATCGGGCGAAACCGCGAGTCAAAATGCAGCCCCGCAGCTTCGGGTGTGAAACTGACCAAAAGTATCAGGGCAAACGGCGGCGCAACATCAAGGCATCTCTGGTGCGAAATCAGCCCAACTCTATTCTATAGGTAGAATTCTCACTTATGAGGCACTGGGAGGTATTTGGCCATTCCTGAGGGCAGGCAAAGGGAAGAGTGGGCACAGGGAAGAGAACTAAGCAATTACAAAGCAACCAAAATGCAAAGCAAGCACAGAAAAACTGCAAATGCACAGTCTCTCTGAGGGCTTAGCTCAACGTTACAGTGTTTACATGTCTGTCCCATGTCCTGTCATATGTGTGCTGTGAGTTCCCTGTTGGAACTGCATTTCCAAATGTACATAGATGTGGTTTGGATCAGGTCCATGGTGCACAAGGAAAGGGGACTTAAACCTTCCCCCTACACTGTTTTCCCAACCTCAGATGGTCCTATGGAGCCATTATTTACATCATTGGGGAAACATGGATAAGGACTGTGTACACATGTTTTCCCAGTGGGGCAAATAGCAACACCCTGGGGCTGTTTCATGTCAGGAAAACAGTGCATGGGTGGGAATACTTAAACCCTTATTCCTGAATGCAATCTTGATCTGAATTAGGCTCCCATGTGCCTGAGAATTAAGTTCCAATGTGTAAACATAAGCTTGGATCCAGAGTAGACTGTTCTGTGGTCACAACGAGTTCTGTCCATGGAGTGCAATTTTCTTGTCTCCCACCTCCCATGGCAGCCTAAAATGTCTCCCCAAATTCTGTTCCTGGGGGATCTTCTCCCCCCCAAGATACATAAAATGTAACATGTACTTAGGTCCTTATATGGCACTCAGTATAGGCAGGGAAGTGACAGTGCTGCTGCACCTTTGAAAGGGATCTAAAAAGCATTCCCTGACCATTAGTGTAAATATATGCACACAACACTGCCAGTGCAGTTTTCTTCGGTGATATGAGATTGATACATACACACACATTCTGTTGGTTGTTTTATGTGTCTAATATGTCATCTATGAGTCAATCTTTCCCCCTTTCCTCTCCTTATTGTATGCAACTTTTGCTTTAAAAAGCCATTAATTTAATTTGCAGGAAAGAAATCACCTCTCTGTATTCATTTTCTGTTAACACAAAGGAGTTCAATGATAGCCCATCAGCTAATTTTAAATTAGTTTTAGTTTATGAAGTACAAGTGGAGACCCGCAAGAAACTTGCGGGATGGTTATCCTATACCTCACAC
>NW_015168662.1:592168-596131 GCF_001447785.1 Gekko japonicus | reverse complement strand
ATAGATTGTTTTATTTATTTATTTATTTATTTATTTATTTATTTATTTTATTCAATTTATACCCCGCCCTCCCCGCAATCCGGGCTCAGGGCAGCTTACATGGCGGCTTATATAAAAAAGTATCAAAATACATCCCTCTTCAAGGGTTCTTAAATTCTTATTAAACATAAGTATAACTTTCCACACTCATGGGGTAAATAGGAAGTAAAACGGATTAAAAAGTTAGTCTCTCAAAGTAACAATTAAGACAGGGTGTATTCAACATCAATAAAATCATTGATTAAATTGTTAGGTAGTTGGAAGACCACAGTTTAGGAACTAATGAACCTTAATGGTTCTTATAGATTTCTTAATAATTGAGATAGACACTAGCAGCATTTATTTATAACATTAAACACTGCTTTTCCTCCAGGGAACTTAGGATGCTATCAGGTGTTAACCCTTTTTATTTACCTCTCTGATACGTTAAACTTGGAGACAACAGTTGGCCTGAGTGAACTTTGTGGTTAAGAAGAGAGCTGAGCTTTAATCTCCACAACCTAAATCCAATTCACTGTCCAGCACACTTAGTTGTCATTCATGAAACATGGTTTTAGTTGTGCAAGTGAAAGACAACCTAGCTGGCTTTATGGGCATTTATTGGATTCTTTATTTGGTGAAAATACTTATTTTCTCAGTACCACTGTGAAGGAGATGTTTGCACAGGTTTTTGAAGCTGTAAGTGCTTTGCAAGTGATAAGGACAAGACACTCTAAAGTCAACCTGTTTGAATTTGATATTCATATTACAGGATAATGCTTTTTCTTTTCATTCATGACGTAAGGGTGAACTCAATTTTTCAAAAGATGTGTCTTAAATATTGATATACTCTGAAATAAAATATTTACAGCAACAATTTGTAGGTTTTTCCATTCTAGATTGTGCCCTTTTTGCTGCCCATAAAAACTCTGGTGGGAATTTGTGTGTCTCTCTTGATTATCATCATCTTTTGCATATGAGTACAGTCTGTGGAACTGAATATATCTATCTTTGCAAATGGGTTTCTTCCTTTAAAAATCTTCTTTTTTAGAGATTTTTTTTAAAAAACTTTACAT
This sequence comes from Gekko japonicus, assembly GCF_001447785.1. Lineage (NCBI taxonomy): Eukaryota > Metazoa > Chordata > Lepidosauria > Squamata > Gekkonidae > Gekko > Gekko japonicus. The sequence goes on along the minus strand of NW_015168662.1, from coordinate 595,037 downwards.
TCAAAGTTATGCCTTTAACTTACTAATCCATTATCCCTAGTTAGCTCCAGGATGATTGGAGTCCACAGCTCTGTTCCTATTGAATCCCATTGTACTTCTAGAGATTTATTCTGACAATCTACTGATGAAATTCACAAACTTTGAAGAGCTGAACTCCAAGAATTTAGGAACCATGGCAAAAGAGCTTCCATAGGCTTTCTTAAGTTTCAGGCTTCCACCAGCTATGGACATTGGGGACTGTTTGCTTATGTTCCTGCTGTGCACTTCCATGATTAAGGTTTCTCTGGAAATGACAACCCCTACAGGATAGTACATTACAAACCAGGATTATTCAGTGAGCTAGATTAGAATCATTTTCTCTGACCACTGCTCAGGAGCTCAATATTTTTGTTGTTGTTCAGTCACACAGTCTAGTCCGACTCTTTGCGACTCCATGGACCAGATCATGCCAGGCCCTCCTGTCCTCCACCATCCTCCAGATCCTGCTCATTTCCATTTTCGCTACATCAATAACCCTAACCATCTCATTCTTTGCTGTCCCCTTCTTCTTTTACCTTCAATCATTCCCAGCATCAGGGTCCTCTCCAGTGAGTGCTCCCTTCTCATTTGGTGGCCAAGTATTTGAACTTCAGCTTCAGTATCTGGCCTTCCAGGGAATAGTTAGGGTTGATTTCTTTTAGGATTGACTGATTTGATCTCCTTGCAGTCCAAGGGACTCTCAAGAGTCTTCTCCAGCACCATAATTCAAAAGCATCTGTTTTTTGGTGCTTGGCCTTCCTTATGGTCCAACTCTCACAGCCATACACTACTACTGGGAATACCATCGCTTTGACTATATGGATTTTTGTTGGCAGGGTGATCAAGGTATATAATTCTAAACTGAACTGGAGGCCCAAGTTTCATTATCATTTTCACATCCATTGAAAGATATCCCCATTTTCAATTAAAGCCACTGAAAAATGTTTGTGGGGGATTCCTGGATTTTGTTTTAAAACATTTAAGGATTTATGTGAAAATCTGTATGTTTAAGCACAAGCAGCACACAGTGATGGGCCTGGAGGGAAAAAAAGACTTCAAACAACTCTTATTTGTTTGATCAGAGGTCCCACATATGGAAATCTGGCTGTATTGGACCTGTGGTGTTTTCATGCTCATTGTATTATTGATTGGCTGGATTCATGTTTTTGACAATTGCATCAAAGCAGCTGCAGATGGGGGAAATAATGTTCATGCAATCCTAGAAAAGTATGAGGGAATAGGTTGCTGGTAAGCCATACCAATGGCAAAGTTTGCATTGAAAATCACATGTTTAAAAAATTCCATGTAGCACAGAAATGCATAGACTGAAGAACAGGCCCATAGCTACAGTGGGACATTTTGGGGCTCACCCTCCCTGACTTCCTACCAAGGCCCCACAACTTCCCCACCTGCCAGCAGCCCCTGCAGGCTATGGATCCTGAGCTAGTAGTGTGGGGTGGCCACAGCAAAAAGCAGCATGAGGCAGCCAGGCAGGTGGGCCGGCAGGCGAGGTGGGGCCGGCTGGCTGTGGGTCCTGAGCTGGTGGTGGCAGCAGTGGCTAGGTAGGAAGTGGTGCAAGGAAGTTAAGTGGGCTGCCAGCTGGGAGGTGAGGTGGAACCAGCAGGCTGTGGGTCCCAAGCTGGTGGCACTGGTAGTGGTGCGGCTGCTGCAGGAAGTGGCACGAGGAATTCAGGAAGGCCAGCGAGGTGGGGCAGGCAGGTCCAAGGAGGCAGAAAGGACTAGTTTCAGTCCTAGATGGCTCTCCTCCTTCCACTCCCACCAGCTGGGACAACCTCAGCTGCTGTAAACCAAGGGCAAAGCTCTCCTCTCATTGAAATCTGCTTGAAAATCACCCACCCTCCACAATATGGGAAACAATCGTGCTCCTGCATGCTCCAACTGGGGAGCATGAGTTTATTTTATTTTTATTTTATCAGTGCTCCCGGGTGTATTTAAAGGCCACCTGAATTAAAAAAAAAAATCCTGGTTACAGGCCTGGTGAAGTAGCATTTATGAAAGTGACTGAGGAAGCCATGGGGCTAGGGGAGTTCTGTGTGTGCACTGGGTGCAGATCTTCTGGGACTCCTGCACCAGGTGTTACAAGCCGTGGCTGGGTGGCTCAGACTGAGCAGGCTGAAATTGAACCTGGTGAAGACGGAAGTCCTGTGCTTGAGTCGGACCGGACCGGGGTTGGGGCTCCAGCTCCCGACCTTTGATGGGGCACCTTTGGTGCCAGCTTCGGAGGTTAGGAGCTTGGGAGTGCTCCTGGACCCAACCTTAATGATGGAGGTCCAGGTGGCAGTCACTGCCAGATCGGCCTTTTACCATCTCCGGCTGGTGAGGCAGTTGGTTCCTTTCCTCGACTGCAACAACCTAGCTACAGTGATCCATGCAACGGTCACCTCGAGGCTAGACTACTGTAATGCTCCCTACATGGAGAAGCTGTAGCTGGTGCAGAATGCTGCGGCCAGGTTGTTGGTGGGCACCCCTAGGTGGGAGCACACCCGACCTGTACTGAAAGCACTGCACTGGCTACCTATAGCATACTGGATTCAGTTCAAAGTGCTGGTGCTTACCTTTAAAGCCCTACATGGCCAGGGTCCGACATACCTGAGGGAACCACATTTCCCCACATATTCCCCAAAGAGCACTTTGGTTGGGGTCACAACACCGGCTGGTGACCTCGGGCCCCAAGGAGGCCAGGCTTGCGGCAACGAGGGCCAGGTCCTTCTCAGTGGCGGCTCCTATCTGGTGGAATGAGCTCCCGGAGGAGATCAGGGCCCTGTGGTATCTCGTGCAGTTCCGCAGGGCCTGTAAGACGGAGCTCTTCTGCCAGGCTTTCAAGTAGGAG
>NW_015168662.1:579901-591917 GCF_001447785.1 Gekko japonicus | reverse complement strand
AAGCCGCCCTGAGCCCGTTCGCGGGAAGGGTGGGGTATAAATGTAATGAAATAAATAAATAAATAAATAAATAAATAAAAGTAATGGTAAAGGTTCCCTTGCTCGAAAGCCAGTCGAGTCCGACTCTAGGGTTGCGATGCTCATCTCCGTTTCAAAGCCAAAGAGCCAGCGCTGTCCAAAGACGTTTCCGTGGTCATGTGGCCGGCATGACTAAACACCAAGGCGCATGGAATGCTGTTACCTTCCCACCAAAGTGGTACCTATTTATCAACTTGCAGTTTCTAGCTTTCGATCTGCTAGGTTGGCAGGAGCTGGAACTAGAGACGGGAGCTCACTCCATCATACGGCACACTTGGGTCTCGAACTGCTAAACTACTGACCTTCCACAGCCTGCAGTTCAGCGCCTTAACCACTTGAGCCACCGCAGCTCCTTAAATAAATAAATGTTGTTGTTGTTGTTGTTGTTGTTCAGTCGCACAGTCGAGTCCGACTCTTCGCGACCCCATGGACCAGCTCCCACCAGGCCTTCCTGTCTTCCGCCGTCCTCTGAAGAAATAAATAAATAAATAAATCCCTCTAAATGAAGGGGGATCAAAACAAATGAGTCACTCCAGTGGTTTGGCCATGAAAATCTTTTATAGCTCAAAGAGCCAGTGGATCTGAAACATCCTACACCAGTCATTGATTTGGTAAAATAGAGGAGACATATATAGTTATAAACCATATTTGTTCAACTCAACATTCCCAATGCATTTGAAATTCAAAGGAGTTTTTTGTCAGAGGGAAAGCTTTTTTTGTTCAAGAGAGGTCTTTGTAGATATTGCTTTGATTCTGTTTGTCTAGGTTAGCCTAACAGAAAGCAACATTTGTCACACAAACAACTGCATCCTAAGCAGAGTTACTCTTCTAAATCCATTGAAATCAATGGACCTAAAAGGGTATAACTCTGCTTTGGATGGTACTGTAAACAGCTTTCCCCCTGTTGAATTACCGTGAATTAGCAATGTGTTGGTGATCTTGTACTAAGTAGACTTTCCTTACACTGTAGGAAGTCTTTTGCTATTTAGTATGTTAGAAGGAGCTTGCCTTCTTGTCTTGTCCTACTACCTAATGTTAGGCATCCTGTAAAGGTGGGATTTGCTATTTGAAGACTGATGTAAAGGAGTCACATAACAGGAAGGAAGCAGAAAATCATCAAAAACAAATTTCAGCCCAAAGACAAAGGTTTTCACCATTAATGTTTGTTTCCATTCATTCTTCAGAACAACAAACACACCTTTCATCAGGGATTTTCACAAAACATGCTGGGAGACAGCATGGAAAACAAATTCAACTTTCACATCACATATTTTATTACTTTTGCTTGTGGTCTTTTTGGCAGTTCAGTAATGTAGATCTGATTATTGAGCTTCATCAAAAATTATGTGCTGAGATTCAGATTTTTACCCTTTAAAATCTGTTTTCTTTATGTGCATAACTAAACATATATATTTAAACTGTACATGTAAGACTTGTTTCAGAAGTGGGGGGAAACCCCCAGAATTTAGAAAGGCCGTATTTCCAGTATAATCCTGATTAAAGAAATCTGATGAAAAGTCCACTTAGACGACATACTTATATGAATGCAATTTACACGCATCTGCCCTTGAAAACAGTCTGGGTTGCTACAGTTGGTTCAGAATGTTGCAGCCAGAAAGTTGACTGGAATGGGTTATGGGGACCATATCATTCCAGTTTTGTTCTACCTACACTGGTTTCCAATCAACTTCTGGGCTCAAATCAAGGTGCTGAAATCGACATTTAAAGCTCTATACAGCCTTGGGCCAGCATACCTGAAGGACAGCCTTTTCCCATGTGAACCTATCCTTCCACCCTGGTCATCTTTGGAGGATGTGTTTCACTCCTGTGTCCCATCTGAGGGTAGAGAATGGCAACCCGAAAAAAGCCCTCCTTGGTCATGGTGCCAGAACTTTGGAACTTCCTCCCTCCCTAGGAAGAGTCTTCTCTGTCCCTCTACAATTTTCTTCTACCAGTGGGTAAAGACTTCTTTTGTTTTGTTTGCCCATTAGCTATTGTTGGCCCTCCTCTCTGGTTGGGTTGTTATTTGTGTTTGTGTGTTTATATGTCTTTATTGAATGTACTTTTATGTACTTTATTTTAAACGCTGTTTTAATGTTGAAAAGTTTTAATGCTTGCTGCCTTGGGCATCCTAATTTGGGTGGAAAGGTGGCATTAATTTTTTTAAAAATAAATAAAATATTCTTGCAGTATATACATTCTCACAAAAGTCTAACCTTTCTGCATAACCCATTGCATTATTTCGCATTGACTCTTTTGTTCCAAAACATGTTATTTGGATGTAAGGCATACTTGTAAGACAACTAGATCATCTGTATCTTCATTATATAAAATATCAATTTCTGATCAGACCAAAGGTCCATCATGACATTCCTAGCAATCCTCAACATTTATTCATTTAATTCATACTCCCTTTTCCTCCCCAGTGGGAATGGGCTTACAACATTCTCCTCTCCTCCATTTTACACACAACCCTGTGAAGTAGGTTAGGCTGACTGGCCCAAGGGCACCTGGCAAGCTTCCATGGTAGAATGGAGATTTGAACCCAGATCCTAATCCAGCTCCCTGGCATATAATAATTAGAGTCTAATGCATCAAAACTCACATGGAATCACGGCTAAGGCCATTAAGACATCATAATTTAGGCACAGCTTTCAATAAACCATCAACATCAGTAGTATCATTATTCCTCGAGGCATTTAATTCAAACATGTAATTATGGCATGTGTCTCTTTTATTGTGTACCCTAAACCTACTGTGTGTCAATTTCAGTGAATAGCCCCAGTACTCTACATAGAGTTAGTAAATTATGGAGTGACAATAGTAAGGGTAGTTAGACTTCTTTCTCTGTTGTATTTTCACAACAAATTGGCTGTGTGGATATTAGATGAGTTTGCTACAGACAACCAAGGTACAAATTGAGGCTGGTGTTTGAATGAATATTACATGCCAAAAGGAGACCTTTCCTAAACTAGAGGAGTAAGGAATATAAACATTGTCTAACCATGTTTGGTGATCTTGCAATACAGCCAGGGCAAAGTGATGTTTCAGCATCATTTTAAGAATGGCATCAAAGATTTGAAAGACACCAAAAGGCCATTGAATCTAGACTACACCACAAATCTAATGGATAACAGTATAACATAGTAGCAATTGGCTATATCTGATACCATGAAAGGTACTCCTAATATTTCTCAGTTCCAGTATTCTCTCCTGATAAATGCAGGAGAAAGCCAGAACTGGTCTGCAGAGCATTGCCCTTTACAGGGACATTGTTTCAAAGAAAGGACCTGCCTTCTGAACTCTGAAGGCCAGGTCTCCCCATTGGTAATAATAGCACTTTAAAGTTCAAATTTGTTTCACAGACCAGCTGGAGTGGGAATGTGTCCTCTCTCTTCCTCCTTTACTCTCTCTCCACTCCTCTTGCCTCTTGGCAGTCATTTTCTTTTGATACTTCAGCAAGTTAATGACATTAAGTTGCTATCATTTAATTAATGTACTGCTTTTTTTCCTTCTGAATTAACATTTAGGTGCACTTTAGAAAAGGATAAAGTAAAACAAGCTAGTTCATTCAGGTGAGAGGCACTGCCAACCTCTAATGGAATAAAAGAAGAATAAATGTCACATCCTGATGCATGATAGAGGATTGTGAATGAAAACTACTGGGCCTTTAAATTTGCAATACTTTCTAAAAGTAGAACATAAGCAAAGTAGCTGATGTGCTGTATATCTGTCTCTGTCACTGACCATTATAAATATTGTGCATGTATATACTTCCGTATACCCTTGATGGTACACTCCTTCTATCTGGGATGGTCATCCTCTTCCACCGAGTGTGCAGCTTTGGGAGGGACACAGATGGAGTGGTGAGGGTGGTAGGGGACACCTGCCTAGCCAGCCAGATCAGCTGAATCAACCCTGGCGATCAATGGGGTGACAGGTGTCGCAGCCAGATCGCCCTCACATATACTTTAATCAAACAGAGCTCTTCATGCAATGAAGTCTGATGGTACAGCCAGTATGGTTTTCTTTGGGCGTGATCACACCTACAATTAGCCCTGCCATAGATGCAAATGCCAGATGGATTTAAAGGGTGCAATCAGATATGAACATCTGGGAAGCACCCAACACCCATCGGCAACCTGTTTTGTTCCGCCACAGAAGCGGAGCAAAAAGACACCAGGGAAAATCTGGTAGTAAACAGGTTGCGATGTGCCACAGATGGAGTTTCCTGTGTCTGATTGCTCCTGCGCACTCTCATGGCACCGGGATGGTCTGATCAGGCCATCATAAGAACATAAGAGATGCCAATGTTGGATCAGGCCAAAGGCCCATCCAGTCCAACACTCTGTATCACACAGTGGCCAGAAATACCAGTGCCAGTGGGGCCAGGACATTAGAAGCCCTCCCACTGTTGACCCCCCAAAGCACCAAGATGACAGAGCATCACTTGCCCCAGAGTCCCTATCTATACCTTGTGGCCAATAGCCACTGATGGACCTCTGCTCCATATGCTTATCTAATTCCCTTTTGAAGCCGTCCATGCTTGTAGCCGCCACCACTTCCTGTGGCAGTGAATTCCAAGTGTTAATCACTCTTTGGGTGAAGAAGTACTTCCTTTTATCCGTTCTAACCCAACCGCTCAGCAATTTCATGGAGTGCCCATGAGTTCTTGTATTGTGAGAAAGGGAGAAAAGTACTTCTTTCTCTGTCTGCTCTATCCCATGCATAATCTTATAAACCTCAATCATGTCACCCCTCAGTCGTCGTTTCTCCAAGCTAAAGAGCCCTAAGCGCCTTAACCTTTCCTCATAGGGAAAGTGTTCCAATCCTGGCTCCGTGCCATTGTTCCCCCCCTCAGTATGCACATCATCACAAATTCCATAGGGAGACCTCAGCGTGGAGATGCAATTCATCGATTCCTCGTGTAAGTGCATCAGAAACAAACAGCAAAAAAACAAAACAAAAAACCCCAAACCCGACTCACCCGTGGTTGCGTCTGATCACATAGCGGTGGGCTGTTGCTGCAGCTTCCAAGGACAGTGTGATCGTGCAACTGCGGGTCAAATTCCTCGAGCTCCCCCCCCGCTTTATCTCATGCATGTGACTGCCCCTTTCAGTGCTATCCAAAGCAGATTTACACCCTTCTAAGTCTATTGAAGTCAATGGAGACTTAAGTGAAGTCTATTGAAGAACTCTATTTAGGATGTCACTGCTTTATCTCTGAAAAATGGACCTATCAAGTTGATATATTCTGTTAGGCCCACTTCTGTGGATATAGGAATCTGTGACCCTTGGAGTTACACTGACAGGTGTCCTCCACTTAATCACATATGATTATTTACTGGGATCTTTTGATTTCTCAACTTGAAGGCCTATTGGTTTCACAGAATATATATCTGCTACTATCATTGACATTTTGTTAGAATAAAAATATTTCTCGTAGTTTGCACTCCTCCTATAATGTAACTGATACATTTGGTTGCATATAAGGAAGATATCTTTCCTTCCTTACTAAGAACTCCAACAACTTACTTATAAAAAAAACACCTTTGGTAGTGTGGCAAGGCAATGGGTGCAAGTAGTTTATAAACTGGGTCTTATTATAGTTTTTAAAACTAAAGTAAAGGTTTACTGTATGATTGTATATAATTTTAATGTTAACAATACTCAAAATTAGCACTCCCCCAATTAAATATAAGTAAATAAAACTATTTATTTATTCATTCATATTTATAGCAAAACCTTTCCACAAGCAGGCTCAGAGTGGGTAACAACTTTTCATTTATACAATATACATTTGATTAATACAATAAAAATTAAAGTTTAAAACATCATGGTAAATATTAAAATGATGGTCAGAGCTGATAGCAAAGAAATTTTCTGGTTGTAGGAGGTTCCTGGCCCGTGATGAAATATGAATAATGGCCAGTAGTTGTTACAAGGATAACAGAACGACAAAAAGGGAAGCCATATATGAACATCCACTGCCTCAGCCAAAAGCCTGGAAGAACAGCTCTGTATTGCAAGCCCTGTGGAACTGAAGAAGATCCTGCAGGGCCCTGATCTCAATAGGGAGCATGCTCCACCAGGCAGGGGCCAGGGCAGAGGAGGCCCTGGCCCTGGTCAAGGCAAGACAGACGTCTTTTGGGCCAGGAACTACCAGGAGATGTTGATGCATACAGCATAGTGCTCTTCGGGGCATATATGGAAAGAGGTGGTCCCTCAGATATGTTGGTCCTAGGCCATGTAAGGCTTTAAACTACTGAGTGTTGGCATATACAGAATGATGCCATTCAAGATGACAGCAGTCACTGCGATCTGTATGATCTAACTTGACAGTTCTGAGGTCACATGACAGCCAATTGCATCAGCTTTCACGAAGTCACTATGACTCAGCATTTGTAATGTACTGTACTGTGATTGGTTGTATACCTGTATATATTGTGTCCAGTTGAGTTCACTACAACTGACTATGTGGTTACTATTGCCTGGCGAAGCAGTTTGTTGGTCTAACAGCCGAATGCTGAGTTCCTGTGGACTGTGTAAATATTTGTATAATAAACTGTAAATACTCTGCACCAAGGCAGGTGTGCTCTGCTTATTACGACTTTAAACACCATCACTGAAGACAATATTGTCTTTAAAAATTAAATAGAAGGTAATAGGAAACAGAGGAGCTGCGGTGGCTCAAGTGGCTAAGACGCTGAACTGCAGGCTGTGGAAGGTCGGCAGTTCAGCAGTTCGAGACCCGGGTGCCACATGACGGCGTGAGCTCCCGTCTCTAGTTCCAGCTCCTGCCAACCTAGCAGTTCGAAAGCAAGAAATTGCAAGTAGATAAATAGGTACCACTTCGGTGGGAAGGTAACAGCGTTCCATGCGCCTTGGTGTTTAGTCATGCCGGCTACATGACCACGGAAATGTCTTCGAACAGCGCTGGCTCTTCGGCTTTGAAACGGAGATGAGCACTGCAACCCTAGAGTCGGATTCGACTGGCTTTCGAGCAAGGGAACCTTTACCTTGTATTGCACCCGTACATTGTAAGCCTCCCTGAGCCCGCGCGGGGGGAGGGCGGGGTATAAATAAAATTAAATAAATAAATAAATAGGAAACAGAAAATAACCACATTGCTTGGGATCAATGCTTTGGATTTATTCTGATAGCTGTGGGTGCTTTTCTCTGCTTGAAGAAGACATCCTCTGACAAAAGACATCCTCTGACATCCTCTCCTGTTAGCAAAAAGGCTTTTCTGCAACAGGAAAAGGCTCTTGCACCAAAAGAAAGCACCCTCACTTGCTGAATAAATCCAGGCATCCAACTCATTATAATTATACTAATGGGTTTAAATTATAGACTGCATTTTGCATATTTCCAGGGATGAAATCCCTTTTCTGTTCAGATACTCCTCAGTCCTCACAAGTAGTTGTGATTTTTAATGTATTGTTGTAGATGAGGGTGAAGAAACAGCTTGCATCACTCCCTCTGGCATCCCAGGTCAAAGTGTGCAGTGGGGGAACCCAGGAGGAGGGAAAGGGCCCCAGGAGCCGACAAGGTCTCAGATGGCTACTATAGGTGCTAAAGGTTGCCTTACAAATAGAATTATCCTTCAGAGTAAAGGCCTACTCATGTGTAGGTTGGTGAGACAGAAGGTAAGGGCATAAAAGGCTCGAGTCAGAAGAAGGGAGGGAGACCCATCTGGGCAGGAAGCCAGACAGCTGGCCAGGCCTGGGACCCTGGAGGACAGAAGAGACCAGGCTAGGGTTACCAACCTCCAGGTGGGGTCTGGAGTTCTTCCTGAATTACAGCTGCTCTCCAGACTACAGAGATCAGTTCCCATGGAAAAAATGGCTGCTTTGGAGGTTGGACGCTATGGCATTGATACTCTACTGGGGTCCTCCTCTCCCCAATCTCCACTCCCAAATCTCCAAGAGTTTCCCATTCTGGAGCGGGGAACCCTAGACCAGGCCCTCCCAGGGACCAGGGAGGCAGCATTCCCGGCCTAGACAGCCATGGATACCTTTCATGTTGTTGTTCAGTTGCACAGTCGAGGCCGACTCTTCATGACCCCATGGACCACATCACGCCAGACCCTCCTGCCTTCAGTCATGCTCCGGAGTTTGCTTAATTTCATGCTCACTGCATCGATAACACTGTCTAACCGTCTCATCCTTTGCTGTCTCCTTCTTCTTTTACCTTCAATCTTTCTCAACATCAGAGTCTTCTCCAGTGAGTGCTCCCTTCTCATTTGGTGGTCAAAGTATTTGAGCTTCCCTTCCAGGGAACAGTTGGGGTTGATTTCTTTTAGGACTGACTGATTCAATCTCCTTGCAGTTCCTTTCCTAGGACCTACTTAAATCAGTACCCAGGTTTGCCAGTATGAGACTGGAAACCAGTGGGAGATGCCTTTCTGGTGACATACTAGCACTGCTGGCAATTCCCTCTCTATTCAATCCCCTTTTCTCCCACTGCCCAGCTACGTAGCAGTGGAAATGGCTGGTGGGGTGTATGAGGCCTCCTGCCAAAGTGAGAGACCTGGTATCCCTATCAGTACCTAAGTACTGATGACACCCCAACCCAAAACTTTGCACCAACTTGGGAAGGGGGCACATACAAATGTTAAATAACATTAGGGAGAGGACTGTCCCCCGTGGAACCCCACATATTAAGGAGTACCTAGTTGACACCCTCTCTCCCAGTGCCACCCTCTGTCCCTGACCAAGGAGAAATGAGGAAAGCTATTAGGGCTACCCCACAAAATCCCAAAATGTTAGGAATAATTTTTGCATGTATGACAAATTGTGGAAAATGTAAATGTGGATCTGATAGACTAATACAGGATTACTCTATTGATACAGTGCAATGCACATCATCTCACATCATTTCATGTCATCCTGATACAGTGTTTTTTATTATGTTGATTGCTGACCCAGGCGCCAGTTTTTGGTTGGAAACAGGCTACACATGCTTACAGTAAATAAATAAAATGCTTCATTTTTGGAGTACAGCACAGGTGTTTTCTTTAATGTCCTGAGCTACTCCCCCACCCCGGGCATTCTGTCCTAGAAGCTTAACATGAACTAAGAAAACCATCTGAAATGAAGCTATCAGCTAACCAACACAAATAAAACTTATATGAAATAAAAGGGTTTAAAACAAATACAAAAACAAGGCTAGAACCAATCGCTTTGTCCTCTTGTGCTGAGTCTTCTACTAGCGGATGCATGAGTTTCTCTGTAAGAGCCATGGAGCTATAGGCAGCTCCAGACTTATCTGTTCAAAACCTCTGGTACCCTGACTCTTCTGCTTCCTAATCTCATTCTACAGGTAAAGGGCTGGAACAGAAAGTGACTTTTCAAAAGACACCATTGGCAGTGCAATTACAAGCAGAGTTACATCCTTTAATGCAGTTAAACGTTCTGAGGATTGCACTGTAAGTGAACTTCAGAGTATTTCTTCAATGCCATCTAAAGGCAAGTTTCATTTAGGTCATGAGATCACATAAAAGAAGTTCCTCACAGTTGAAAATTACCTTTGTGATGTAGCTTTAAAAACCCACAGCTGACAAGATACTTTCCCTTGTTTTATCATTATGCTAAACTTTCTTAACATTTATCCATTTGGAGGTTCTGCTAATCCAGAAGACACTGCTGATGCCATCTGCTTTTCTATTGTTTCATTGAAACATTCTAAGATCACTTATTGTGTTGACAAGCCTGAAAAAACACAAATTAGTACTTTCTATTCTGTCACTGAAGCAATTACCACGTTTTGGGGGAGAAAAGATGCAAAAGAAAGAGAAAAAAAGAAGTCCTATTATGTACCTTATTAGAGTCTAATTTAAAAGCAATTTACTGACAATGTATGTTCTCCATCATTTAAAACAATGTGTACTCTTCGGGGATTCAGTTATACATTACTGTTAAACTAGGGATGTGTCCTGAATGAATAGGTAAACCCTGTTTCTAGCTTTATTTGTGTATTTATTTAAAAATGCAGACATTCTTAGCAGGCCCATAGCCACAGTGGTGCAAAAGGGATGGTGCCGCATCAATCATTTGCCATGTCCCCTCCAATCAGCATTATAGGTTGGTGTGAAATCTGTCACACGTCTTTCAGGTGTAAATTTTCTTTGTGAAAAAGGAAGAAGATGAGGTAAAAAGTGTAAATCCTGTCATAAATCTTCCAAGGGTGAATTCTCTATGCGACTGGCTAGAACAGAATTAGCAGTTAGCAGGGCTAAAGCCTGCAGGAGTGGGAAGTGGCGCTGTTAGAAACTTTGATTTAGTGATTTACAGAGAAAATAAGATTGCATTTACAGTTTCAGCACTTTCAGGTTTCAGTAAAAGCTCTCACACTTCTTTAATTCTGCAAACTATGTAAAACAGTTGCTTGAGAGGGCATTCTTATAAAGCTTATACAGAACATGACTGTAGTCTATGCCACAGTGTACTCTATATATTATTGATTTGTTGTATGTTCTGTCGTGCTCTTATAGCATTGTTTTCCTTTTTTGTAATTCCATTTTCGGCATTGCTTGACATAGCATGTTTGATACCTTTTTTGCATTTTTGTAATTTTTGTACTCCTAGTCCTATTGCATTTTAATTAGATCTCTCATGCTGTTTGAGTACAATGTTCTGTACCGTGTAATCCACTTCGAGTCTCAAGTAGAAAATTGGTAAATAATAAAGTATAAATAATAAATAAATAATGATGGGCCAACCACCACTGTACTCATTTGCCCCAACCCCCATAACATTTTCTGGCTACAGGCCTGGTTCTTAGTGCGTTAGGTGCGAAGGGGAGGACAGGGCTGAACAGCAGATCTTACATAGCCATGTCCAGCACACTCCCCATGCCTCCCCCATCCTAAGCATCAGTAGATGTAAAGAGTGGAAAGTTTGTGAGTTTGGCATGGAATAAAACTGTAGAACCACCATTTCTATTTAAGGGATATGAAGACTTTGTCCGAGCTCAGAGTATAGTTTGCTTCTGAACTGAAAATGTTTCAAATGGCACAGCAAAGCTGGAGGCAGACCATAAGAACATAAGAGAAGCCAATGTTGGATCCAGCCAATTTATTTATTTATTTTATTGTTTATATTTATATCCCACCTTTCCAGATATCTGGCTCAAGGTGGCCAATGGCCCATCTAGTCCAGCACTCTGTCACACAGTGGCCAAAAATACCAGGTGCCATCAGGAGGTCCATCAGTGGGGCCAGGACATTAGAAGCCCTCCCACTGTTGCCCCCTCAAGCATCAAGAATACAGTGCATCACCTGCCCCAGCCTGTGAGTTTGTATCTATACCTTGTGGCTAATAGCCACTGATTGACCTCTGCTCCATATGTTTATCCAGTTCCCTCTTGAAGCTGTCCATGTTAGTAGCTGCTGCCACCTCCTGTGGCAGTGAATTCCATGTGTTAATCACTCTTTGGGTGAAGAAGTACTTCCTTTTATCTGTTCTAACCCGACCGCTCAGCAATTTCATGGCGTGCCCATGAGTTCTTGTATTGTGAGAAAGGGAGAAAAGTACTTCTTTCTCAACCTGCTCTATCCCATGCATAATCTTATAAACCTCAATCATGTCACCCCTCAGCCATCATTTCTCCAAGCTAAAGAGCCCCAAGCGCTTTAACCTTTCTTCATAGGGAAAGTGTTCCAACCCTTTTATCATTCTAGTTGCCCTTTTCTGCCCTTTTTCCAATGCTATAATATCGTTTTTGAGGTGTGGTGACCAAAACTGTACACAGTACTCCAAATGAGGATGTACCATTGATTTATACAGGGGCATTATGATACTGGCTGATTTGTTTTCAATTCCCTTCCTAATAATTCCCAGCATAGCGTTGGCCTTTTTTATTGCAGTCACACACTGTCTTGATATTTTCATTGAGTTATCTACTACGACTCCAAGATCTCTCTCTTGGTCAGTCT
>NW_015168662.1:579316-579544 GCF_001447785.1 Gekko japonicus | reverse complement strand
AAAAGGATCCTTTTATCCCATGACTATTGAGCTTACTTAGGAGCCTTTGATGAGGAACTTTATCAAAAGCTTTCTGGAAGTCAAGGTAAACAACATCTATTGGGTCCCCCTTATCCACATATTTGTTCACTTCCTCAAAGAACACTAACAGGTTAGTGAGACAATATCTTCCCTTACAGAACCCATGCTGAGTCTTCCTCAATACTTTTTTGTCCATCTATGTGCCTA
>NW_015168662.1:567882-576727 GCF_001447785.1 Gekko japonicus | reverse complement strand
GCCAGAGGCTTGTGCCTCTGGCAAAGTGCTGCCTTAAATAGAAGCTTTCCCTCAGCAGAGGGTGTGGCCAGCAGCTATGCAAATTCACCCAGTCACTCACAGTCAAACAATGACCCTTTCACACTCTATCTCAGGCAGCCAGGACTCTGCAACAACTCACAACTCACCCACACACTCCCAAACACAGTCCCCAACACAGTACCTCTCAGCTAAATCACCTCAGGTGAAAGTAAGTAAAAAAAACACCACTCATCCCTCTAGCAGCTCTATCTGTTGCTCCTTCTCAGAGCTCAGCTCAGTTGGCTCTAGGTATGCTGCAAATCTACCTTGCTAGTCTCCCTTGGTTACATTCAAGGCAAGCTCCTGACTGGATTACCTCACTGGTCCTTGTTGAAGCTTGTGCTGAGCATCTTTGCATTTGTTCTACTGGGCTAGGCACTGAAGCTTTGATTTTTGCAATTCTAATTGTACGATTCTGAACTGCATGTCACAGTTGCCCTGGGGGGGAGTTTTAATCGGCATAACTAAACATTTATACTATTTCTTCCATTAGGTGATATCATGATGTCATGGCATAACAATGCTAATTGGCTCAAACTGGTAAAAACATTAGGGAGGTATACTTTGACCAATGTTTATCATAAGGAATAGAAACTGAATTCACACAGAACCACCTAAATAGTAAGTCTCAATCAATTAGATTTTGTTTTCTTTTGTTCCTTTAAAAATCAAAGTAGGCAGCAAACAGGTGTACAGATGGGAAGCTGCCGTGGAAAAATAGTCAAGAAAGTGGGATAATTAGGCACAATGAACACATATGAATTCATTTGGACACATCCAAATGATCAGCTCTTTACTCCCTACTAGTTTCAAAATAATGAACAACCCATGAAGTAAGAACATTTTGAATTTAATTTACTCATGTTTTTTAGATAAAGTTAGGCCCTTGGCTGTTTCACATATCTGCATAAATGGATTAAAATGGAGGAGAGGAGAACCATATATGTTGTTCTGAGCCCCATATATAGAAAGATGGATAAATGGATGTATTAGGGCTGGTTCTGGTGAACACTGTTATCTGTCATAGAGTAGCTGTTGTTTCACTCATTGTAACTACCTGTCCCATTTATAGATCCAGAGGATATTCATAAGGTTATACATTGTTCACCTAGCAATAATGTACAACAAATTTCCAATACTCACAGGCTTGAATGCGTCATGCATTAATGAAATAAGTTAGAAAACTTTAGGGGAATGAACTCCCCAACAGAAGTGCTATAGTTGGAAATATTGGGTCCTAAGGGTTACTTAAAAGTGGGAGTGTACTATTGCCTACCTTATCAAACCCTTGAGGCTGATCTTGAGATGGAGAAGGAAATAAGGGAGATGACTGAATCAGATAATGTTATGATACTGGGAGACATTCAGCCGGCGCCTATTATCAACTGCGGGTTGTTCCCGCCTTAGCAGTGCTTGCATTCATACTCAGGGAACCAGAATCAACTCGCTCTCCATACGGTTTGCTACCACATTCACCTGGTACTTTTTAAACTCGGGAGGGAAATGGCACAAGACGGCTTGAGTACAGCTGGGGGATGCCTGAAAGATGTGCCTGTGTGAATCCACCCCTTTAATCCCCCAAAAAATACCAGCAAGAACTGAACTTGCTGTGAATAAGAGGGAAAAAGATTCGGGATGTAGTAGACAGCTCAATGAAAGTGTCATCCAAGTGTATTGCATCAGTGAAAAAAGGCAAAAAAGGTGATTATAAGGAAAGGGATTATAAATAAAATGGCCAATATTATAATGGTCCTGTTTGAAATTTGAAATACTATATAGAGTTCTGATACAGCCTCATTTGAAATACTATATAGAGTTCTGATAACTGTATCTCAAAAAGAGCATTGCAGATCTGGAAAAAAGTATAGAAGAAGGCAACCAAGATGATTAGGGGGTTGGAGCACCCTCCCTATCAGGAAAGACTGAAGAGTTTGGGACCCCTTTCTGCAAGGCACTGTTAAAGGTACAGTCTGTCTGGAAAGAGGGTGGGCATTGTACATCTAACTCCCTTTGCAAGGCTACAGATGTACATTTAGTTATAAAAGTAAGACTAATAGTAAAATCTGGTTCTAGACCAATGACCTTAAATACAGTTTCAATCTATTGTTGAGCAATCTCCCACTGCCACACCCAATTGCCCACCATAAATAAAGGCAGTAGGAGGAGGGAAAAGGAGGAAAACAGTGTCACTGACACCATAACTTCACTTTGAGGCAAAATCCCAGAAGTGATGTCAGAGGCTACCGTGATGCTCTAGGAATTCCACCGATCTCTTACCACTTTAAAGAGGCTTAATGAGATGTTATATGCCAGGTGATGTTATTTGCCTTGAAAAGCTTCAACTTTTCTACACTTTAAGGCTCTGTTAAAAGGGCAAGACATTTTTCTTCCAGATAGTCGGCAACCTGATTTTACTAACAGCAAGTTTCATGGCAATCATGAAAGTTTCTGTGCACGTAAGCTTGAGCTACTAGTTTAAATATTACATTGCTTATGTGAATGCCCACTACATAAAATAAAAAGCATCCCAGTTTACAGATGATCCATAACTCAAGGACAAGATTCATGCTTGCAGAATCAAATCACATAATATCTAGTTAATGGAATTTAGGACTAATTTTGGCACTCTCATATAATTCCGCATTCCTCATAACCCCTCCTCCCAGGGAAGACTGGGGAGTTAGGATTTCTCTGCCATCTTATATATTGTACATACACTGTTCTTATTTACTAGTATGTACTGGATTGTTTTAATTTAGTTTTATATTGAGAATGTATATTACCCTGTTGTAAGCTGCCCTGAGCTCTACTTTTAGGGAAAGGCAGCCTAGTAAATTCAATTTAATAAATTAAAAAATTAAAACAATAGTTTGGCCCAAGACCTTTGTAAAACTGCTGACAGATTACTGGATTAGAGATGTGCATAATGAAATTCCTGAGCTGAAGATATACATGGAAATTGCTGGTTTGGTATGTTGCAGTGATTTCTTAGAACAGGAATACAAATCCAGGATTCTTGGGAATTACAAATCCCCTTTTGCCAAACAAGCACACAAACCCAATTTACCAGCTGCTGATTTTGTGGGACAGAAGAGAAGCATGGAAGAGCTCCATCTGCTGCTGCAGCCACATGTTCTGTCTGGCTGGGCTGGAGCTTTGTGCCTGACGGTGTTTCTGGGTCAGCCTGCCACATCATTGCTTCAGGGGGTGGAAGCTGCATTGAGAGAGATGGTGATGTGGGCGTTTTGGTGAGCTCCTCGTGGGCATTTAAACCACTGTGACCGGTTGCCTCTTCCTGTTTTGTGGAGCTTCGGCTCTCTCACACACCATGCATCTTCTGGTCATAGAATGTTTTGTATTATTGTTTGTGCTTAGATTTGTCACAGCTTTGGCAGTTTGGCCATCAGGACAGATCCATTGGGGCAGGACTTGTGTGCCCACCTCCTCCATTTGGGGACTCCCTTAAGGGGTCTTGGGGGTAGAGCCATCAGTGGCTTACCCAGCTTGGGGGCTATCATCGAGGCTCACCACCAGATAGCAAGGGAAATTCTCAGCGGCCAGCATCCATGTGGTCCCTGCAACATTGCCACTCCTTGGTTCCCCCCAGCAGGTGGGCTGGGGGGGGGTGTTCACTGGACAATAGTCAAGTTGTCCAATGCTGGATCGATCCCCATGCTGCACCAGTGCTCCTTGGTGTGTTCCCAATAAAGCTGAGGCCATTTTTCTTCCACAAAAATGTTTTGTTGTGTTGTGTTTTCTTCCACACATTCTTTCCTGAATAGGCCATTGGCCCACAATCTGTATTTCCCCCCGAGTTTATGTGATTAACATTAATGCAGCATGTGCATATGTTGATTCTACTGTTCCTTTGGGCAATGGCATTCCCCCTTTCCAACTGGATCTTTACAAGGGAGGCGCACATAGTGCTTTCCATCAGTCACCTTTGGAGACAAGTTGCAATGAGCTGCAGTTCTTCTTTTCTCCCTCCTTTGTGGGGGTGGAGCCCTTTTTTCCTCTCTCCAAGTATGATAGCTGGGGAACTTTGTTCAGGGGCCCATAGAATTGGCCCCACTTGTCCCATTCACTTTAAACTTGGTGGTTCTTTAGTGGACGGGCAGCACCAACCCTGGTGCAATTTTGGTGTAATTTAGTTGAAAAACAGCCACTCCAGCCTCCCCCCAAGAACCCCTTCTTTACTCACTTTGTGAAAAGAAACAACAAACAGACCACCAAAAGGAAGGATGGCAAATGCAGAGTTTTCAGGAGAAAAGTGAAAAAAATGTTATCAGTTACTCATTGTATGAGCAGGAAAATTAAATGAATGCAGACAGGTTCTTTTTTTAAAAAATGCTGGTGGCCAGTGCCATTTCCTCCCAGTAGGAATCAACATAGAGAACAGTGCCTGCTTGTTTGACAGGCAGATACTTCAGGAAGAGGGTCTATAAAATCAAAACCCTTGCTCCAATTTGCTTGAGAGTTGGGGGGGGGGCTTCAGATTATATGTTCTGTGCAAATGTGATGACATTATCTTTATAAATAGGTGTCCCAGAACCTCCAATAGGTTCCCCCATTGAAAGCAATGGTCCTGAAAAACCACGTGGATTAGAATCCCAAACTGGTAATGTCCTACATGAACATAAGTAATTATGGGGGGGGGGGAAACACCCAAACTCTGGATATGAAAGTATAATGAATTTTTTCTCAGTGCACACTCCTATACTGGAGAAATAAACAAACCAACTGAATCCATGAACTACAGCATAATAAGACTGCACAGATTGTTTATTTTTCTGTGCAAATGTCCCTACAACAGCTTCAATGAATCATGCAAAACATTTCTGAGTAACCAAACTCATACCCTACCAAGTCTGTAACTATTGGCATCAACCTTTAAATGGATGGAGTTGCTCTTTATCTTGTGTCATTATCATGACTGATAAACTTTCATTTTTACAGTATATAATCAACTCCTCTTAAGAATAACTCATTTGATTAGAAGATTAACCAACCCACTCAAAAATGAGCAAAATAAAGCATATTGTTTCCTTGACAAATTAATTTACCCCTATGCACTAATTATTAAAAGCTCAACTTTTAATGAATACTAGAAGACATTTACATTCTATGACATTTTAATAAAACCTCTTCCATAAAGATCCAACAATGACATTTGTGGCATTCCTCAGTAGAATAATAGGCATTTTCAATGTTCCTATCCCTGCAATCATGCAGTATTTTAGATGTTTACATAATTTTCTCTGGGCCAGTCACACAACTATTTAAAAGGTATTTTAACCTACTGGAAACTTAGAAACAAAACTTATTGAGACTTATGAGCCTTAAAAATGGTTAATGTATGGTAAAGCAATGCTATATTACTTATTCAAATACAATACTAAATATTACGTGAAGAGAAATGTAGCATTTGGAATGGTGCTCTTACTTTTTGGAACAATCTCTGCCACAAAACTGAATCATAACTGTGATTAAAGGTGATCCTGTCAAAAACATATTATCTCCACCTTTCATTATTTGATCTCATAAACACAGCTTCTATTAAAGTTATAATACTCTTCCAGTCAGAGCCACCTAATTTTTTTATAGTTCACACAAATAAAAAATGAGCTTGTACCACAAAAGCTACTTTTACTATAAGTGGGTAGAAATGAGAATGAGAATGAAACCCGTTGATTTAAGGACACCTAAAGGGAATGAAGTGCCATCCAGAAAGATTGACATCACAGCCCTTTTCAGATATTATATGCGGGGATAATGAATATCTAACGGGGTAACAGGTTCACAGTGGTGAATTCAACCCCTGACCTGAAGCAATCATTGAAATAATGCACACAAATAGACATATATGCACACAGGGCACTCTCGGTGATATCAGGAAGCCTTTTCAGATTTTCATTCCTACAGAGAAAGATTGTGCACACAAGTACTCTCTTTCAGACACTTACAGGCACATAGGCCAGGGATGGAGTTTGTGAGCATAAATTGTAGGTTTGGCTACCAGCAGCTATTTCTTACAGGGAATATACCTCAAATCATGCTGGAAGTTTTACACTGCTCCAGGTTTGCTTTTGGGAGCACTTCAAAGTACTGGCATGGACACACAAAGCTCTGTTCAACGACCAAGTTTAGGATAGTAGAAGGAGTACACTCCCATTTTAGGGCAAAGAGGGAAATAGTATTAAAATCATGTTGGGAAGAGAGATAACAGCGACTGGGTAGCAGATTCTCCCCCAGTCCATTGAAAAGGGAGTGTGTTGGAACATGGGGATAGGTGTTTATTAATCAAACCTTTGGCTATATGTTTCTAGTAACAGTATGCCAGAGCTAGTGTACATGCTGTTGGTGTAATTAATACAGAAACACAAGGACTGTAGGGTAGATCGTGTCATTTGACCTCCATATCTTCCAAGGAAGAGCAAATACACGGTTTTGTGATAGTACTGTCTTTTTTTTTTCTGGCACAGAAAAAATAAAGAGAGAAAGCAAGAGGCTGTTATCTATATCTTCAGGCCTGTAGCTACAGTAGGGCATCTGGAAGACCGCCCCCCCCACTTACTGGCAAGACCCCCCCGACTTCCCATCCAACCCTCAGCCCCCCCCGCTTCCATTTGTTAAATTTTATTTGTGACGCTCCCTGGGTGGGGGGGGGTATGCGGTTGTCTGTGTGGGGTGCCCCCTGA
Organism: Gekko japonicus; assembly: GCF_001447785.1. Lineage (NCBI taxonomy): Eukaryota > Metazoa > Chordata > Lepidosauria > Squamata > Gekkonidae > Gekko > Gekko japonicus. The sequence goes on along the minus strand of NW_015168662.1, from coordinate 569,969 downwards.
CTTATTTAAAGCCCCCCCAATTAAAAAATCCTGGCTATGGGCCTGTATCTCTTCCTCAAATTGATTTTAAAATTGAATGCTACAATCCACTTACAGATGTCTGAACTAAATGAATTTCTGAGTGCTACATATTATTGGGAGGTCAGATTAAATTATCATTGTAATTTGGTTTCAGATCAATAGCTGAAATAGTACTGGTTTGGGCACAATCCTGATTTAGTTTCAATGGAGCCAGGCTTTCAACTCTTATGTGTTCTTATTTTTACAGATATGCTCTTACATCAGTCATCAGAAGTACCTTATCTGTACCATCATTTACTGTAGCAGAGCATATAACCTAGTTATTTCTATTTCATCCATGTATGCTTACCCAAACAGAGTCAGCTGCAATTGGGCTGTATATCATTGAGACAAGCAGTCCACTCCCACCATAAAGAACTGTTGGGCTGGGAAACAGATTAAACGAGAATATGCTGGGAGAACAAAACAGTCATATAAATAATATATTAACACAATTTATGTGCATTTGGTTTGATCCAGACTAAGTCTGCAGTTTCCATCAATTCCCCCTTCCCCCCAGATGTTACTCCTCAGGGTTCCCTATCTGCCAGTAGCATCAATGGAAAGAGATAGTTCCATTTTGCCATTGCAAAATTGATTCTAGATCCAACCCACTGAAAATTTGTAATGAATGGGACAAGGTTGCCTAGAGATATGATCAATCAGAGCTGTATTTATGCTCACCATTTACAGAAGCGCCTTGCTCTCACGGAGGCGGAAAGCCTTTGTTTCCAATGTACCAGTCAGGCTCCACAATATGAAGTCCTTGTCTTTGTTGAGGAACAACACAAGGACTTTTTAAATCACCCTTGTGATGGGAGTTTTGTGCCTCTTAGATGTGCACCAATTATTTTCTGTTTGTGTACCACACACAGAGACAAGCAGCTGTAGCCTCCCTTGCCTGCTGTTTTTGCATCCTCAAACTGACCCTTGGAGTTGCTGTTAGTTCTGTTGTATGAATAACGTCACTTATGCGGTTACATGTAGGCACAAAACTCTCATCTCACATGTGACAGAAACTAAAAGCACTTTATAGATTACTAGCCTGCTACCCGTGCTTCACTATGGTATTTAAGTTTCGTAAATCCAGTTATAATACTGATGATGTGAAATTTGAAATGTGACATTTGTTGTAGGAATTCTAATGGAGAAGATTGTAGTGTAAGAAATGAAGTGAGACATACGTACTTTTCTTTTTCTCTACTGAAGGACCTCTCGACCACATTGGTGGTTCTGCCCTCAGGTGCTAGATCACTAGGCTGCTTGATGAGCTCACTATGGAGCAGGCCACATAGAACTGTCCATTTAAGAAACAGTCATCTGTTAAGTCAACTCTTGCTATGTACTTTCCATGAAAGTGATGGCCTCTCTACTTGTATTCCTGGATTGTTTTGCTCATATGGAAACTGTGTTGTTCTGAGCACCTCAGGGTGATTATCATTGTACTTGGCCTGTGCAGCTCAGTGCACCACAGAAGTACTATGTCTTTGCTGCATTCCTAAGTTGCCTCCTCCTTGTAGCATTGGTGGATCTGGCTCAACATTTGCTAGGAGCTTTCTTGGGGGCAGTAAGAGGTGAGAGGTGTGAGGGGGAGTTGGTGTGAGGGAGTGGTGGACTTTTCTTCAGGTTCATGAAGGAGGTACGCATCGAAATGGCTCCTAGAAATGTCCTTTACTATCTTGGGAGGAATTGTATTTAAAGACATCGGAGAGGCTGGGCCAGCAGCAGGGCTAAGGCAATCCTGCTGAGCAAACCTCCCTGGCGGCTGTAAGCATCCCACCTCCTCTCCTACACCTGACAGGCAGCTGCCTGTCCAGTGTAGGAGAGGGAGGAGAGAGGAGTATTAGAAGCCACTGTGGAGGCAGGGCTGGCAGGATCACTAAGGCGTTACTGCTGGGGCGGTCTCCTTCATGGTTTTAAGCATCCTGCAACCGCTGCTGCACCTGATAGATAACCGCCTGTTACATGTAGGAGGTGAGGGGGAGTGTGTTGGAAGTCATCCCACCTTCTCTCCTACACCTGACACG
>NW_015168662.1:550432-567570 GCF_001447785.1 Gekko japonicus | reverse complement strand
GGTGGAAGTGGTAAGGCCTGGGTGGCCCGCCAAGCTTTCTATCCCCCTCCCCCCCAGCAGCAGCGGTGGCATGGCCTGAGCTCGGCCCGCCAAACTTTCTCCCTCCCCCCTGGGCAGCAGCGAGAACTGAGTGGCTTACAGCCGCCGGCCAGCCAGGCCTTCTCCCGCCTCTGCCCCCCTCCCTGGTGGCAGTTGCAAAGCCATTCTCAGAGCATTCCCTGTGCCTGTGCTTTTACTTTTGGGGGGATTTAAATATCCCCCCTATATTTTTTTTACAGTTTTTAGATTTTTCTGCACATCTGGGGATTGCCCCAAATGTGCAGGAAAATCTCCCTGCCCCCCAAATGCATGGAGGGGACATGTTGGGAATTAGATATATAGATGACAATATTGTTCATTTACTGTAATCTTCCAACCATTTATAAAATCTTGACCATGTATTTTGAAATCTTCCTTCTTTTTGTCCTCTCAAATTTAAGTTAATTTATCCATCTTGGCAGTCTCAAGGATTTTATTTATCATTTCTTCTTTTAAAGGTACTTTTTTCTTCCAATATTTGGCATATAAAATTCTTGCAGTGGTCACTACATGTACCAACTGCCCCAATTTTTAAATACTAGCTAATATAAGCTAAAGATACTGAAGTTATATATACCCCATTATAATCTGCATATATTTCCCCTTATGGTAATAAGATCCATGTGTGATGAAAGATAATTATAACTTCTCAGTGAAGGAAGAAAAGACATTTACACAGTTCCTGTTCTTTTAAATGCAAGTGCAATTTCTCTCTCTTAAGATATCTCTCGTAATCCTCTGTACTGTATGAAAATTACTTTTCCTATCATCCATGGCTTTTCTATGTGTTTTTCCCATTGGTTCTGACCCCACACTGCTTTGGTTTGTCCCCTGATTTCTGTATGCATTTTTATACCTTTAGTTTTTGCTACTTTGTGTGTGTGTGGTTTTTCCCCCATTTCCCCCCTTGACTCTTTTGAGACCACTTTTACCACGATCTTTTTCTGGAAGCGAATTATGAGTTGTCTTTTTCCTTGTGCCTAATGCTTCTGTTAGGTTTCGTTGTCCCACCCACTCCCACCCACCTCCAACCCCCTTTTTGATGATTGGACTGTCATCACTGTCAAACCACCCCCTCTCTTTTCCCCTGGAGATACAAGGGAAAATAAATATTTCTGCAAGGAAAGGTGCTAGAGGCTTATTTTTTAATGTAATGTGGGAATTCAGAGAACCTGCTTGACCTATTTTTACAATAGTATATCAATGTATCAATATTTTACTATCTTTTTAAAAATGCAGCCATGATATAGATATATCAATATAAGCATGCACACAAAAAAATAAAAGGGGAGATACTATGATGCCACTGATAATGCCATCGTTGATGACAGCCCACTCTGTTGAAAATCCTGATTATATAATGCTTGTGCAGAAGGAAATAAACTGACTCCACAACTCTGAAATGCAGAGGGAGGGCAAACCCTGCCAAGTGCTTGTGCACTGATTGCCAAGCGCTTGTGCATTGATTGCCAAGAAAATCAGGAGTAAGCAGAACACACATAAAATGCCCCAGTACTTAACTGTTTCTCCCAGCCCAGTGGGATTGTTGGAGACCAGAACTGAAGATAGTGCATCTTTCAATATCATCATTATAATGACTAGTTTTTGTCAGAAGGCCTGTTGTGGGACTCAAGACAACAGGCGCTAGCTTGGCCGTCTGTGCGCAACGTCCCATGAAATACCCCCAGGAACTCGTTGCACACCATTTGGAAGTCCTTGGAGGTCACGTGGTGCAACCCCATTACTTCAAAGTCTAAGGGTGTGAACCATGATAGCCCCAGTAAACTCGTGAGCCGCCCTTCGACCACTAGCAAGTCCAAGAGTCCTTTGAAACAGCAGTATTTAACACAGAACTTGCCCCAGCCCTTGATGTCCACCTTGTTTTTCTGAAAGTCTCTGAGGGTGAAGCCGGTGGGCTTAAGGCAGCCCTCCCCCCATGGACAGATCCTCCAGAGAGTCTCTTCCAAAATTATGGAGATGGAGATGGAGGACCCCGTGTCCACTTCCATCTTGCAAGGCCCCCTCTATAAACACAGTCACTTTTATCTTTTGGGGGTGTCCTGGGGCAAGTTCAGTACCTCATTCTGGCAGATGGCCAAGGTGTGAAGTTCTGTAGACTCCTGATGCATCATGGTGTGTCTTCAGGGGCCCTTGGAGTGGCAGGCGCATGCAATGTGGCTGGTCTTACCACAGGTGTGGCAGGTTGCATTGCAGAAGCGGCAGGAACAATGTTCGTGGTCATCTCCACAGCTGGTGCAGGGAGGTGGCATGGTCATCTTTGCTGGAAGCGCAGGGGCTGTGGGCAGATGCTGGTTGCAGCGAGTTGGGCGGCGGACCTGATGGGCTTCCTCCTCATCAGATGCATCTGAAGCTGAGGGGATGGAGGCTTGGTGTCTGCTGGAGTGTTGGCAATCCCTCTGGGCCTTCTTGAAGATGGTGGCCTCACATAGCGTGTTCACTAGGGTCAGCTCCTCGTGGCTGATGAGCTTCCGGCAAAGCTTAGGTTCTCTGATCCCCATGACGAACCAGTCGAGCAGGGTCTCGTCCAGGTTCAAGAACTCGCAGTGGAGGGCCAGCTGGCGAAGGTCGGCAACGAAGTTGGTGGCTACTTTGTTGGGCTTCTGTTGGCACAAATAGAAGTCCACACGACTTGCCATCTTGGTTGGTTGTGGTGCAAAGTGGTCTGTGAGCACCTTTAGAAGGTCTTCATACAAAGATGACTCCAAAGCAACAGGCACGACGAGGCCCTGGACTAGCTGTAGCGTGGCAATTCCACAGGCGTTGAGCAGGAGGGCCCTTTATTTGTCAGCATTGGTGATGCCCTGGAACATGATGAAAAACTTTAGCCGCTCCACCCAGGTTTCCCAAAGCTCTGGGTGAGCAGGGTCAAACTCCGGCAGATGTCCTGGAGTGGCAGCCATGGTAGCGATGATCCTGGTAGTGATGCGGTGCACGAGGCTCAGAAGCTCGAGGTGCGATGCGGTGCTGAGGGCCACTGGGCTGGCTCAACAGGATCCCACCTTCGTCGCCAGTGCAACATACTGGGTTTGAGATGCGTGAAGTGATCAGCTCATATTTTATTTAGTGATTAGCTCAACTCAAGACAACTGTAGCAGGGCCAGAGCCCTGCTTAAAACCCCCATGAAACGGCACACCCATCACACACCCACTCCCAACAATAGGCTATTTACAGAGACACTCCTGGGTGGTAGGTCCATCCCAGGACCCTAGCAGTCCATTGTTCTGTGTCCCCAAGCTGGGGCTGACGAGATTAGGCTCAGTACACAACATTTTGGTACGTCCTAACAGAATTACATACTTCTAAATTCATTGACTTCAACTGACTTAGAAAAGTGTAACTGTTAAGTCTTCCCCCACCTATATAATTTTTAAAATACAAATCATCTCCCAGGTAAGTCTAGTGGGAAATGTTCTGTTCATGTATAAAGAAAGCAGGGAATGAGGAGGTATGTTGAAAGAAAAAAGAGCTCTGTCCCCTCCTACACTCCATGTCTTTCAGTATATTTCTCTCAGCCAGACTCAGTAGGATTAAAAAAAAAAGTACCAAAGAGCACTGGGGATCCAGCAAGGTTGCCCAGAGAGACCCCCTTATTTCTGTACATATATTTTACCCACTTGCTTTCTTGAGTTGACAAATGTCTGACACTACCAGCTCTCCAAGCAATAATTTAATTGTCTATAGAACAGGGATGCTTATATCAATTGGGTTGGAAAAACAAATCCCCTATAACCCAGAGACGCTGCTGCTGAATTACCTACCCAATATCCCTAGAGATCAACAAATGGTTGCCTTACATATGGTTACTGCTGCCAGGCTGGTTTCTGCCAGGCAATGGAAACAAAAAAATATCCCTAAACTACAAGACTGGTTGTTGAAAATAAAGGAGAACTATATTTTAGTGAAATTAACCACTTGTCAGAAAAATAGACATACATATAGAGTAGACCTTTTATGATCAAGAGTGATACAAAGAATGGGACTGGCAATTGTATAATTGGAAATAGTATTAATATTGTCATTTGCTGGTTAAGGGTTTTCTATGTCCATGGAGGGAGGGTGAAAGGGGGGTTAAATTGGCAATGCATCTTATGAACATTTTGTATTTTTTGTATATATCTGTAATTTGTTTTAATATTTTTTTTAAAAAAACAGGGATGCTTACCCCCTCCATGTGCCTTATATTTGACAAAGATTACAGCTTGAACGAGGGAGGTGGTGGTTGCTCCTTCACTGGATGTTTTCAAGTGGAGGCTGGATGACCATCTTTCGGGTATGTTGTAAGGCTATCTTTTGGCTATGCTCCTGCAGAGTACAGGGGGCTGGACTAGATGACCTACAAGGTCCCTTCCAACTCTAACATTCTATGATTCTATGAGGGTTACAGTTAAAAACCATATAAAAATGGCTTTATGCCTACCCCTAGTCAATTGTGTACCGCAAGTTCTATTTGAGTGTGAAGTGAATGAATGACAATCAGAGCTATAGAATTGGGAGCAGGCTACAGCACCAGACTGTTTCCCTTGTTTTGTGTTCTCTTGCTCAGGAAGGTGTGGTTTTTTTTTCAACAATAAAGAATAAAAATGGGAAAACTTAAAAAAATGTAAATAAGAAGTCGTTATGCTCATCCATAGCCTTGAAGTGATTGCTAAGAATTTCTGAAAGAATCTGTAAATAGTCACTGTACCGTGGCCACAAATGGAAAAGGGAGAAACTTTCAGATCTTATAAGAGCAGAAAGTCAAGCAGCTAAGCAGCCTGCTTGCTTTCAGTCCAATTCAAGCCATGGGTACTCAAAAATACATCCCACTCAGTGTTAGTGTGAGCTAGCTAAGAGTGTTTTAGCCTCCGGCTTACAGATTTTTGTCTTAGATCAGGAAGGATGGCTGCAGAGCAAACTAATTTATGCAGTAGCCAAATTGCTCACTCACAAAGTAGAATTTTTGCTCACAAGAGGGAGCATTGATCCCACTGGCTGCAGTAGGACTTACTTCCAGATAATTATACTTAAATTTTTATGAAGCATGACAGCCTAACCAATACTATGCAGAATTAAGTACAAGAAATCAATTTCTTTTCCTGGTCTTCAGGTTCAGAAGCTAATAAAAGAACATTATATCTGATGAAACTAGGTTATGTTCCATGAACCCATGTGATGTTTCTTAGGAAGTAATAGTAATATTGTAGCTTGCTTGGGGCAACAAAATACTTTGCAGAGCTCAAAAGGATGCATAGCCCTGAACCTAGACAGATTGATCTAATGATACACACAGGTTGCAATTATTCTAGTGTATTTTTCCAGTCATTATCTCAGAACACTGGTAGCAAAGTGACTGGAATACAGGCTGTGGCCATACACAATCAGTTATATTTATGTGGATCTCAGGGCTCAGAACCCCATGTTTCCTCCTCTTTCTTATAAAGTTTGTCTTCTTCTTAATAAACCAACTTTATTCTTTAAACGGTTTATGCTGCACATTACTGCACATCTACACTCTGCCAACAGGGTTTTGGACCTAGTGTGAGCACTTCAGCTGTGAAAGGGGAGAAAAAAATAAATAGACCAGTAGGCAAAAGAAGAAAGAGCAATGATGGTGACTTCCTGCAGTGTTCAGCACAGTTACTTACTAGATAGGCTTGCAGAAGGCAATTGCTTGATACAGAAGGAGAGAATGAAGAGTCACTTGCTTGAGACAGGACTGTGGCATGCTGTTCAAAACCCCCAACTGGGAGATGATAATTCAGCAAAGCAAAAAGCCTGGGAAGCCTGGGAAGCCAACAATGAGAAGGCAAGAGGAGCCATGATGAAAAGTTTGACTGATAGAGACATTCTAAGAGTGATTCAAAGGCAAACTGCTAAGGCTGTATGGTCTGAATCGGAAAGGGTTTATGTAAATTTGTCTCTGAAAAGCCAGCTCTACATTCAAAAGAAACTGTTTAGCACGAAGATGTCAGAAGGGGGTAATTTGTGTGACCACTTAGATGAAATGCTTAGTCTAACTCAACAGTTAAGAAGTGTTGGGAAAGAGATTGCAGACCAGGACTTGGTTGTGTTGCTGTTAATTAGCCTGCCAAAGTCCTATGAAAATGCTGTGGCTCAAATTGAAGTAAAAGGAAAATTATCTCTCACAAAAGTAATAAACCAACTTGAGCAGATGTACAGACATAGACAATTTGAGGAATCCAACAATAAAGCTAATTTGAGGAATCCAACAATTTGAGGAATCCAACAATAAAGCTAAACAAAATGTTGTTCCAGTAACTCTAAATGTAAACAGTAAGAGTAAAATAATGTGTCATTTATGTAAAAAACCAGAGCACATGAAAAGTAACTGCAGTGCTTTTAAGCAAAAGGGTGCTTTCCCAAAGAAAGAAAAGGGGAGAATTCCAAGCAGCCACCATTGAAATAGTTTTTTATATTGACTCAATAAAAAAGTCACACTAGGCATTTAGATAGTGCATGCACAATACACATGTGTGCACATAAAGACTTCTTTGAGACTCAATGAAGAAAGGAAGAGAGACATTACGTGTGGCAGACAGGAGACCTGTGATTGCCGAATGGGTTGGCTCATTAATAGTAAAATGCAAACTCCCAGATAGATAAATCAGAGGTCCTCATTGACAATTGCCTATATGTGCCACAATTAGCAAACAACCTGATTTCTAAAGGAACCAGACCTAGTTTCAGGAAGAGCCATGAGACAAGCAAGACACGGCACCCTCTGGAGGTGATACACAGTGATGTTTGTGATCCAATGAAGACTGAGACCTCTAGCGGAAACAGATATATACTAACTTTTATTGATGATTTTTCAAAGTATACAGTAACCTACTTGATCAGAGAGAAAAGTCATATTGCAATAGTCAGCAATGGATTCCAGAGAAAGCCGCTGGCAATTCGCACTGACCATGGAGGACTATCTAGCTCAACAAGGAAAAGAGCATCAGCTCACAGTCCCATACACTCCAGAACAAAATGGCATAGCAGAAATGAAGAATCACTTCCTGACTGAGATGTGCAGGTGCATGCTGCTTGAAGCAGAGCTTCCTAGGAAATACTAGGGAGAAGCAATCAATACTGTTACCTATCTACAAAACAGACTGCCTACAAAAGGTGCCAGAAGCACACCATATAAACTGTGGTATGGGCACAAGCCCAGCATGAACCACTTGAAAGTATTTGAGTCAAGAGCTTTCACCTACATTCCCAAGGAGAAATGGAGCAAGATGGATCTAAGAACTGAATAAGGTATTTTTATAGGATATGCACCCGGAAGTAAAGGGTACAGAATTGTTAACCCAAGAACAGAATCTGCAACATAGTCCAGATTGCAAGAAAGAAAAATATACAGATACAGGATAAAGTGTAAATCAGAGAAACCACACCAAAAGAAGAAAATAGAGCACAGCAACCAGAAACAATGCAACTGAGCACCAGAGACCATACAGATGACACCCCTGCAGAGCCACAAGAACCAGAAGGGGCTGCAGAACCAGATGTCAAATGGTCAACTAGAACAAACAAGGAAGTACCACCAAGAAGACTCTCCTACCTGACAAAGACAGAGCCTGTAACCAAACCTTCCACATGGAAAGACACAGAAAGAATGCCTACCAGCCAAGCAGAAAGTTGGAGAAAGCTGCAGAAGAGAAGACTGAATCCCTAACTAAAACCAAACATGGACACTCACAGAACTATCACCAGGAAAGAGGGCAGTAGGATGCAAATGGGTCTTCAAATATGATGCAGAAGGAGAAACACAGAGATACAAAGCCAGTTGCCAAAGGGTGTTCTCAAAAGTATGGAGAAGACTATGATGAGATTTTTACACCAGTAGTGAGACATACTTCAATAAGGATGCGCCTAAGTATAGCAGCAGCATGGAAAAAGGATGTGAAATATCTGGATATAAACCACCTTCCTACACAGAGAAATAAAGGAGGATGTTTACATGGAACAACCACCAGGATTTGAACAGGCATCTAGTATGTAAACTATGAAAGACATATATAGACTGAAACAAGCTGCAAGGTACTGGAATGAAAAACTTCATCAGATGCTAACCAAAGAGGGATTTGAGCAAGGCAAAGCTGAACAATGCCTATATTCAAGATGCAGAGACAACAGGTGGATCTACATTCTTACCTATGTGGATGACTTAATTGTTTGTTATGAAAATGAGAAATACTGTAATGAAACAGTCCGACACCTAAGTGAAGAAGTGGAAGTATTAGCCACAAGGTATAGTTAGGAACTCTCAGGCTGAGGCAAGGGGTGCACTGTATTCTTGGTGCTTGGAGGGGGCAACAGTGGGATGGATTCTAGTGTCCTGGCCCCACTGAAGGGCCTCCTGATGGCACCTGGTATTTTTGGCCACTATGTGGCAGAGTGTTGGACTAGATGGGCCATTGGCCTGATCCAACATTGGCTTCTCTTATGTTCTTATGTTCATAAGTAAAGGAACTGAGAAACATCCATTACTACCTTGGAATACAAATAGAACAAGAGGAGATGCAAGTTATCTCCTCAACCAAAACCAGAAAATCCTAGAATTCCGGGACTGTATGCAAATGAGAAAATCTAAACCAGTATGCACTACTATGGAGGTGAATTTCTCTGTGGGGAGATGGAGAGAAAAAGGAGAAGCCAAACTAGATGGATGGTCACCGTTGCTGTCCTCAATCATAAGCCTGACAGAAAATCTTTGACTTAGAGGCCCTGTGGAACTGCATTAGGTCCCACAGGGCATGAATGTTATTTGGCAGAGAGTTCCACCAGGTTGGAGCCAGGGCCAAAAAAGCCCTTGCTGTGGTTGTGGACAGCTGGATATCTTTTGGGCCAGGGATCACAAAGTAGGTTCTTCTCTCCAGAGTGTAATGCTCTTCAGGGGGTATACCAGGCAAAGCAGTCCAGTAAGTACATTGGTCCCAGACTGTTTAGGGCCAGTTTAGTACCAAAACCTTGGATCTGATCCAGTATTCAACCTGGAGCCAGTGCAGCTGGCGGAGCACTAGCTGAATATGTGCTGTTTGTGGGGTTCTGGTAAGAAACCACACTGCTGTATTCTGGACCAGTTGTAATGTTTGGGTCAGTCTCAAGGGTAGTCCTGCATAGAGCAAGTTACAGCAGTCTAGCCTGGAGGTGACCATTGCATGGATTACTGTGGCTAGGTCAGGGCGAGACAGGAAGGGGGTCAGTTGTCTGACATGGTGTAGCTGAAAAAATGCCAGTCTGGCAACATTAGTGATCTGGGCCTCCATTGATAAGAAAGGGGTATCCAGAAGCACATCCAGGCTCTTGACAGTCGGTGCTGGTGATAGGGGCATACCATTGAGAGCCGGGTATTGGCACCCCAGTACTGAATTTCCCCTACCTTGCCACAGAACCTCCATCTTAGCTGGATTTGAGTCACAGCCAACTCTGTTTCAACCACCCCACCGTGGCCTCTAGCCCCTCAGCCAACTTAGCTGGGGCAGTGTCTGGCTGGCTGTCCATCAACAGATACAGCTGGGTGTCATCAACATACTGATGGCATCCCAGCCCAAAACTCCACACCAACTGGGTGAGGGGGCACATGTAGATGTTAAATAACATTGGAGAGAGGACTGCCCCTTGAGGGGCCCCACACACTAAGGGGTATCTCGATGACACCCTCTCTTTTAGCACTACCCTCTGCCCCCAACCTTGGAGAAATGAGATAAGCCACTTCAAGGCCATCCCCCGAACTTCTATATTGGTGAGGTGGTGTGTCAACAGATCATGGCTGACCATGTCAAACGCCGCTGTCAGATCAAGTAACAACAGCAGTGCCGACCGCCTCTGCAGAGGTCATCTGTGAGGGTGACCAGCACCGTCTCCATCCCATGGCCAGGGTGGAAACTGGACTGGAATAGGTCCAGAGCTGATGTGTCTTCCAAGAAATTCTGGATCTGCTCTGCCACTGCTCTCTCAGTTATCTTACCTAGAAACAAAAGATTTGAGACTGGGCGGTAATTGGAAGGATCAGTAGGGTCCAAATATGGTTTTCTAAAGACTGGTGTTACCACTGCCTCTTTTCATCCCCCCGGGTAGACCTCTGATGCGAGGGAGAGGTTAATAATGTCCACTAGGGACCCCCATATTATGATCCAGAATGGAGCAGATAGCAAATCAGATTAATACTGAATATCTTGTTGATGTCTATCAAATTAATCTTACTTCATTAGACTCATTCAAAATCAGATAATTCCATTCATCACTAAACATGCATGGAATGCAGTGGCCAAGAGACTGGGCTGTAACTTAAGAAAATCATTGTGTGGCCACTCCCCTTTAAAGGGCCATTGACACCCTCACAGCAGAGAGTCGTCTGTTGCTGGAAGTGCTGTTCTGCCAGTAGAAAGCAAGTATTGGATGCAATACAACTAGGTATATCTCTGCCATATTTGCTTTACTTTGCTTTAGGATCAAATGAAACAAGACAGAAATTACAGATCTTTCTGTATCTATTTAAAGAGTAATTTCAGCCCTGCATAGCATCAATTTGTACTGGGGCTATCTCTTCTCTTTAAATGGCTAATTATGTGTGTGAGGGTACAGTTTTAATTAGTGAAACTATGAAAGGGAAGAAGGGTTAAATCTTCTCTCCCTTCCTCCAATAGCTCTGATCTGTGAGTGCCCATGTGGCTGAAATTGCTCTTTAAAAAAATCACCGGGAAGATCCAGTCATTGATTTCTCAGTCTTTCATTTGTTTTGAGTATTAGATTTTGGCATCAAAAGGCAATTGTGCCTAAATTTTTAAATAGAAGTTTTTCCACTGAAATCCCTTCACTTATTAAGACCTAGGGAGAATTGTTCCCGTGTCATAAAAACAAATGAAAGTAATTTTAATCTTCAAGCTACTCTTTAAAACTTCTAGATGCAAATTAAAAATTAGAACACAGCAATTAATTTCTTCCCCCCCAAAAAACCCCCAAAATAAAAGGACTTGTTTTTTAAAAAGAGAGAATTTAGGTGAGCTCTTTCAAACCTCATATTTTCTTACAACATTCTTTTGCTTTGGTTTGTAACAAAATTATTTTTTAAAACATATGCTAAGTAAATGGTGGTAACATGTGAAAGAAGATCACATGGTCTTTTCTTCAACACGTGAGAAAAAGTTGAGTTTATCTACTTGCCATCCAAACTAATGGCATAGTGACATGTCTGTGACAGGCAATCTATGCGTGGGTTTCTTTAGACTGATGCCTTGTGTGGATGGGAGGCATATTTTGCATTCCCGGGTTGCTTTTTACTGCTGTTTTCTGGAGATGGTACACTATGTAGATGTATTGCCTACCAAAATAACAAGCTTTTCACTCTTCTGTTAAATATTGAAGAGCACCTATCATTACTTATTAATGTGACTTAGGGTTTTTTTAAATAAAAAAATGACTCATACCCTGATAAACTGTTAGTTAGCCATCATTCTCCTTACTTAAACTTGCCATCCTTTTTCTGTGCTGTTCAGCTGAAAACACCATAGATTTTTTTTAATTATTTGTCTTCAAATTGTTGTTCTCAAACCATTTCCCTTGGAGAAGTTACATTGATCTTACCATCCAGCCAGGTAAAAGAGTTCTAGGGAACTCAGGAGCTTATGCTATTTTGATCGTTCCTAAGAAAAATGTTTTACACTATAGCTGATTTGGGATTGCCCCCCAGGAAAAAACATAGCTGCCTCAAACATGTATTGATTTTAATAATATTAATCAGGAATTTGATCAATACAGCTATATTTTAACCTTTCCTAAGTTGAGTTCCATCTATGAATTACAATAAGACTGTACACATAACAACCCCATTCATTCACTGAAAGTGCAAAGAGAGAAAGAAGGATACAGTGTGCTGGCTCCACCTCTGCCTATACCAATTGTCTGGTTGTTTGCAGGGGTGACTGTGCAGAGGAAGTAGCTGCACCAACTCTCTCCCTGTGATCAGCAAGGCTGGTTTTGGAATATCACTGATCGGGGGGGGGGCAAGGTTGGTCCTGTAGATGACCTGGCAATCAAGCAGAGTCAATGCACTTGCTCCTGCTCTTCATCCCTGCACATCCAACAAATGAAAGGGGCTGTTGTGTATACCAGGCTAATAAGCTTTAGGTATGAGTTAGCAGGTGCAAGGATCTTGGTTGCTGTCTCAAGGTCCATTTCCATGTGGAGAGGGTTCATGTTGCACTAATAATGTATTCTAAGATTGATTGCATGTGTCACCCGAATCACATGATTACTTCTCATACAAACACCAGCAGCTCTAATAAAAGTGCAGACTGGCATGGGAAATAACCATGCATCTTGATGTGCATACCCTCCAAACAAATAAACACTTGGTCAGTGGACAATTTTAGTATTTATTTTATTTAAATGTTTATAACCTGCCTTTCCCATAGCTCAAGGCAGCTTACAAATTCAAATTAAAAAGTACAAAATACAGTAACCCCCTCACATAACTCCTCCCCCTAAAATATTGCCTGCAACCTACATCTTATTAAAGTCTAGCCAATAGCCTTGCAGTGCTTTGTAAATACCTCTAGTGTCATATATGTTGCATACCTGATTCTAAATAGGAAGTTGAATCAAGCTATTCACTGCTTGAAAGAACTGGGAAACATGGCTTTGCTCATCTCCCTGTGAGAGACATTTAATGTTCTAATTGAACTTATCTGTGAACTGGTGAACCAAAAACCAAAGTAAACATTCTTGGGGGAAAGATGGATTTGTACCAGGGAAGGTAGGATCAATCAGTGAGCAAATTCTGGTGGTACATGATTGGTAGGTGAAATTAGTTCTGAAATTTCTGGAGCAGGAAATAACGCAATAAGATTGGAAGTCAGTATGGGTGAAGCAATACACTGCTGCCTCCAGGGAACCTGGCTAGTCGTATCCACGTTGTTTGCAGTGCTATCCTAAGCATTCATTTAAAATTATATTGATGTCAATAGATTTAGGAGGGCACAGTTGGACCCCTTACTCTGAATAACTACAGAATGGCTGCGGTCACACGGGCAGGAAACTGCGGGGGGGAGCGTGGCTATTAGCCCCGGGGCAAAATACCTCGCGGCAGCAGGATCAGACGACCCGGCGAGGTCCCGGCGAGGTCCCGTGGTTAAGGTGGAGGTGCCGATCACACGAGCATCCACACCTCCACCGAGAGCATCCGGCCGATTGGAAGGGGATGGAACGGGCTGTGCACAGCCCACTCTGGGCACGGTCTGTGGGCCACTCACAAGGAGGGGAGGGGGGAGTAACCTGCCGGATCCCCCCTGCCCGCCTGCCCTCCCTCCCTCTTGGGACACACGGCCCGCTCTCTGCCTGGCCACTGCTGCTTGCCCCCATTGCAGCCCCCCATGACCCTCCCTCGACCCTAACACCGCGCGCCTTTTTGCGCAGGCGCTGTTGGGTGCTTCTGGAGGCGGAACCACCCGCAGCCACGGGAGCTCTACGCTCCCCAGATGTTGCAGTGAGATCGCGCCCGGAAACTCCGCCTCTTTTCCTCTTGCGTGCTTACTGCTCCGTGTGACCGCAGCCAATATTACTAGTCTGTGAAGAATTTCACCTTATAAAGCATTCTGGGCTTATTGGAGTGCAATATGTGTTGTTTGTTTTTAAATGAAGCAAACTGTATTTATATTTAATACACACATTAATGCAAACAGGAGCCCTGGTGGTGATATTTATTTCCTTACTCAATGAGCTGGAGGAATTGTTTATGGGAACAAGAGGACTTACACTTCTCTGTTTCTGTGGAGCAGATTGCAAGTTTCCGTGCTGTCATTGGAGGGAGGAGATGGTCCATGGCATATCTTGGTGGTGCTAGAATGAAATCCCAGTTTTGGGTCACACAGGTGACAAATATTTTCATACAGTGCCCTAGAGTTTACTACTCAGCCAGACTGATTTTGTACCAGTGGTTTAAACTTGAAATGTCATACTAATCAGTTACCAGTCCTTTGAGCCTTGAAGACTCCAAGCAGGTTTTGGAATGAGAATAAGTTCCATTATATGAAGCTTGAAATTAGGTAGCTCAACCTCCTGGGGCAGATATATGATAGATACATTAAATAAAGGGTCATATTAATAGTACTTTTCTTTCTGCAGGAGATCTGGTGTTAAAATTGTTGGTGGGGTACCATATGACCTGATGCATTAGATTGGATGCTATTAACCTCACCACTGGGGAGGTGTCCTTTTTGCTGAGAAATAGCTTGTATGACATTCCAGGAAAAGTAGAACCAGTTGCTTTAAAATGGAATAACTTGGAAACTGCTGCTTTAATATATCACTTTCTTTCTCTGAATGGGAAATCTTCATTTTCTACATGGTCTGTCTTTCCAAAGAACCTTAGCATAATGATTGAAAAATATATTTTTTCAGAGGGGGAAGAAAACATAAACAGTGTGAAGATTTGTTTTAATATCATCAGTTTGCTGAGTACAATAATAAGCCTTCTCTGTTGTCCATTTATATTCTTTCATTTTACAATACAAGCTGTAAAAGCATTTTAAACTCCTGCATATTCTGTGTAAAAGACACGGACTATGCCCTCATTAAATTTTAAAATCAGTCCTTGTTTTGCTAAGTCCAAATTCATGCAAAGCTGATCATTTACATGAACGGAAGATCCAAACCTTGATTGCCATCATTATCATCAAAGAGGTTTAATGCTTGCAGTCTTCTTTAGAATGACATTTAGAACTGGTTTTGGTAAGAATTTTGGAGGAGTATATATACAAGGAAACACTACACAGCTATTAACTAAGTTCTTAGGACTGTAGTCTGTAGATACTAGTTGACCACTGGTAACATTTACACAGTCAACAACCACAAGAGTTCTATTCGGAAAGATATTAGATTCAGGTTGTATCCACTAGTGCCAGCAGAAGGTGCTCTCAGATTTGAATTTTCTCCAAATTCTAGTTCCTCTGTCAGTCCTTACAGGGCCGGCCCCAGCTTATCTTGCACCCTAGGCGAGGATCCCTTCTGGAGCCCCAACCCCCCCGTGTGCCCACCAGAGGGGACTGGATAACCCTAAAACCACTAGTGTCAATGGGATTTGAAAGGTTTTACTCTGTTTAGGACTGCGTGGTAAATCACCATTTCAGGTTGAAATTATGAGGAATATATTTTATTGCAGTTTTTCAGAATCTGAGATGTGTATCGGTTCAGGTTTTCAGTTATCCCACATCCACCATACCACAACCAACTTTAAAGGAGGATTAAACAAATTCATGGAGGACAGGTCTTTCAACTGCTGATCATGATACCTAAATGGAACCTCCAGAATGAGAGGAAGGATGCCTCTGATTTTTTAGGGTTAGTGTTACCTCTAAGGTGAGTTAGTGTGAGCTAGCTCACAGTTTTTTAGCCTCCAGCTCACACATTTTTGTTTCAGCTCAGGAAGGATGGTTCCAGAGCAAAATGATTTATGCAGCAGCCAAATTGCTTGCTCACAACTTTAATGTCAGTAGTTCACAAAGTAGAATTTTTGTTCACAAAACTCCACAGCTTAGAGGGAACATTGGTTACAATGGGGGTGGCGTTGCCTTCATGTCTTTCTTGTAGACTTTCTGGAAGCCCCTGTCTGGCCAATGTGGGAAACAGAGTTCCAGGGACCTCTGGTCTGATCCAACGAACCAGCCTCTGTTCTATGTTTTTATTGTTTAGTGTTGGAGACTCTGGTGGCCAAAGCTGAGTTAGTGTGAGTTAGTTCACAGTTTTTTAGCTTCCAGCTCACACATTTTTGTCTCAGCTCAGGAAGGATGGCTCCAGAGCAAAATGATTTATGCAGTAACCAAATTGCTCACTCACAACTTTAATGCCAGGAGAATTTTTGCTCCCAAGACTCCACTGCTTAGAGGGAGCATTGCTGGTGACCTTGACAAGGCACGCTCTCTTAACCTAACCTGCCTCACAAGTGCTGCATCCATACACAGTTGACTAGTGCAGGATCACTACATTATATCAGTTCTTCGCAGCTGGATTTTCCTGTGTGAACAAGCCAGTCCGGTTGCAAATGATTGCTGCAGCACAATGGTAGCAAAATATCAAACAAAGTGTGGATGCAGCCAAGGGTATTAGGAGGGAGAAAAAAGGAATATGCAAGTGCCATAATTTGCTTTCTTCCTCTTTCATTTTTTAATTTTTGTAACATCTATCCTGATGAAAAGTTCTGATGAGCTTGAAAGCTTGTGTGATGTTCTGTGTCATGATAAGAATGTATTATATGGATTTTGTTTCTTGTTCTGGCCAGGCTGCTCTCGTGCCTGGCGGCAGTGAGGAGCAGCCCCTGGTCAAGAAGGGACCTGCAGGCGGGACAGGGATGGTGGCACCAGCACCCAGGCTCCCCTCTCCCTCCCCTCCCCCAACTTACCCGGCAAACTTGGACGGTTGGGCTGGGAGAAGAGCTCAGGGGCGCCAACGCTGCTCAGCCCACTGCTCCTCTGGCGGAGTCTCTTCCCTCTCCCCCCCACCTTCGCTCTCAGTGTGCATGCGTGCGTATGTGTGGTTGTGGGGGGGAGGAGAGGGAAGTGAAGGGGCAGGCAGGGAGTGTGTGTGTGTTGGGGGCAGGAGGGAGAGAGAGAGGCTGCAACTTTAATGCCAACTAGCTCACAAAGTAGAGTTTTTGCTCACAAGACTCCACAGGCAGCTTTAAGGGAGCATTGCTGGCAACCCCTTTCAACTAGATCTGACTTTTACCTAGAGCCGCTTTGATTTGATGCTGCGCTGGGGGCGGGGGGGGAGAGTTATGTTCTTTAAAACAAACAAACACCAGAGGAACTCTGAGGACCTGGCTGTCACCTTTTCTCCACGTTGGCTCTGCGGATGGGGGAGGGGCACTCTTCTCTCCCCCTCCGAGGCTCTCCACCACCACCAGCCCCTCGAAGGGGTGGGCGAAGGAGGGGGAAAAACCAGCTGCTCTCCGTCCCCCCCGTGCCTGCCCTATGGGGACCCCCCCCCCGTGGCAAATAGATCTCAAAGGGAGCCGCTGCTGCCATTGCCTGCCAGGAGGGTTGTTGCTCGG
>NW_015168662.1:536189-547773 GCF_001447785.1 Gekko japonicus | reverse complement strand
ACTTTATATGAAGATGGAATGAGAAAGGAACAGAACAAGTTAACAATATTTTTAACAAGCTGCCCAATGGGGAAAAATGGCTAGAATAATATGTGAACTGAAAGGTCTACCTAAACGAGGTCCCTCTGAAAAGGACACTTACTTGCATGGTCACTCTTTAGAATCCAAAACTTGTCATGTCACCAGTAGCAAAGAAATTTTAAAAATATTAAAAACTTTAATGTTGTTTGAATTCCATAGAGGTTAGAGTTTAGCACATGAGCCCTGTTCTACCAGAATCAGTGAGTTTTTTGGCTGCCCTCTTCTCATGTACACTTGCATGCCTTGTGAGTGAGATCCAAACTCCTTTTCAAGTACCAGATCACAGTGGGATACAATTTAGTGGTTAGAGTTTAGCACATGAGCCCTGTTCTACCAGAATCAGTGAGTTTTTTGGCTGCCCTCTTCTCATGTACACTTGCATGCCTTGTGAGTGAGATCCAAACTCCTTTTCAAGTACCAGATCACAGTGGGATACAATTTAGAAAGATTAAAAAAGGAGCAGGAACAGTTTTTGTGGGCCTGGAATAATGGAGTTCTTACACCTATTTTTCCCATGTTGGCACTCAGGCTCACTATGGGTTATGCATAACATAGGGAATAGTCACAGAGCAGTAGTTAAACATTATACGAAAAAGCTACACAGAGAGCCTCAGCTTTCTGGACATTTTACTCAAGTTTGAAGCTTAAAAACAAAACAAGAAATACTTGGTATAGTAAGCTGTGAAATTCATTGTTGTTATTCAAACACTTAGACACTATGTTAAAGTAGTTAGGGAGCATACATTTCAAAAGATCAGAGATTATTGGGGTGATGAAGGAACAAGGACTACCCATGCATACTCAGCATTTCCTCATAAATAATTCCTCTAACCCAACAATTTGTTTCCCCAGGTGAACAACACTTGTCCCAGGAGTGTAAACATCACATCTTCTATTCAGCAATATTGAACAAAAGTTCAATAGCCAGTATTTTTCTCAGATGAGAAGGGGAATTAGGACCATTTACCTTGAGGGCCTGGGAACTGTGTGCATATCCCTTGCACCAGGATATTAATTTTGAATTAAAAAAAGAAAGAAAGAAGAAGAATGGTGCATCTGTCCTTTAAAAAAAATGCACATATGCAGGCTCCCAGCATTTTAAAAAGTTCCTGTAAGCAGTAATCTCGAGAACTATAATTAGCTTAGTGTGAGGGCGGGGTATAAATATCTGAAATAAATAGATTGTTTGTTCCTTAGCATGGACAGCATCTCAAGCCAGTAATAAATGAAAGGATTTCTTACTATAAATAGTAACTGTCTCTCATTTGGTGCTGCAGTATACATTTAATTTTCATGCTGTGAAGGATTTTGTTGTTTCCATAGACCATTATAAAGGAAGAGGCTTTACAAAGTGACTGTAGTGTCTAACTACAGAGGATCTGGATCACGGTAGTGCCTGTTCATTCCTTCATCCTAGCTGATGTTTCATTCCTCCATCCTAACCTGATGGTTATTTGTCAATATGCTAAAGGTCACAGTATCTGTCCCAACATGGATGCCATTTTCCTGACTATGCTGTTACCACTTGCACTGATGCTAATTCATATACTGTGCCTTTAAAAAGTAAATATATAAACCTTAATTCAATTAAATTATATTTTTACAAAGCAAAATTGGATCAAGAGTAATGCATAGTGTCTTCACTGTACATGGATGTACATTTTGACCATCCAAATCACCCAAATGGGGGTATGGGCATTTTACAGACTATGTGAACTGGTATAATATGTCCCCTATTTCAGCTTCACTGTATTAATATATCAATTTAAAATCAGGACCTAAGTACTAAGGCACATGCCTGGATGTCCTTCTATTTGTATACTACTAAAACTACTGCATTTTTTCATTTCTTTAGCACAAAGTAAATGACACTGATAATATACTAATAGTGCATATTCTTCTTTGGAAAGCCAGGACAAATCTTGAACAAATTTCTTCTTGGTGATTTTGCTGCTTTGAACTATTTGTTAGCTGCATATTAGTGATCAAAGAGAGAAGCAAGAAAAGTTGCCAATGACAGTAGTTCATGGTAACCTAATTTTCTTTAAAATCTGAGGACAAGGATAATGATTAATCATGTAGGAGAAGTAAAGCCTAGATATGCCAGGAGCAATACTGTATTTCTACGTACAATTAAATTTCTTGATTTATACCTTCTCTTTATAAAACTACTGCTCCTTAAACTGTAATTGTAAATTAAAGGAATGGCCATCCTCATGAGTAGAGAAAAAAGAAAACTAAGGTACAATTCGTTATTGTAAAACTAGGCCAGGAATTTTACTTAGAATCTTGGAGAACACATGAACGCAGGCCAACTCATGAGACTCATGCATGGAAATAAAATAGTCTCCCTTTAAAAACCAAGGCCCCCTTGTGACAAATCCTATTACCTGTGTTCTGCCTTATGATAGGTGAATTGTGGTCTTTTCTAAATCACCTTTGTGGTAGTTAAGGTAGGGTGAAAGATATTCTCTATGAGTAATTTAAACAGGAGGTTGTTTTTCTAAGATGAGATGTGTGTGAGAAAATCCATTCGGAATTTGCAGTATTCTTCCATCAAGACATAAATTGGTGAGGCCCATTCACCTACCTGGGGAATCCTGCAATGATATCAGTCATAAGTATGAAGGTGTGAGAAGCCATATATACTATCCTCTAGAGCCACACACTTTTATAAAGGAGCAAGTTCCAGTCTGTAATGAACACTGCATATCTGCTAATGGTCCCACTTTCAACAAAAGATGCTCAAATTTATCCTTCTTTCCTGACTTAAAAATGTATCTATTCTGACTCTCCTGTTACTGTGGGTATTTTCACTTTCAAAGAAATGTTGTAAAAAATGCTAATGGCAAATATTTAAGACCTTCCCAAGAGATGAGCAGCATCAGAGCAAACTATTATGAGGTGGATCCTATGATTTGCTTTGATCAATTTTCATCCTATGAAGCTGTTATGTATTGGGACTGAAACATCCCAGGAGTGTTCTACCAGAGACTGGCTGAGCTTAGAGCCCAAGAACAATAGCCCACCAGGAAGTAGCGTATTGGGACTGAAACATCCCAGGAGTGTTGTACCAGAGAACAATAGCCCACCAGGAGTCTGGAAGTAACCAGTCTAGAAGTAATGTTATGTAAATAGCCTATCATTGGGAGTGGGGTGTGTTTGGTTATGCAGTTGCATGCTATTTAAACAGGGCTCTGGCCCTGGAGTTTAGCCTTGTACTTGCTGAAATCACTAATCTAAGTGGAGCTGATCACTAGTAGTGGGGTCTGCTCATCCATGGAACCCAGTATTTAACATACACTATTGGAGAAAGGCTGTATTCAAGAAAGACTTTCTCCATCAGAAAAAAATCACTCTCCTTTGGAGGAAGTCTTACTCCCTTGAAGGAAGGCTTAGCTGAAGAAAGTTCCTTCATGGAAGAGAGTCATAAGATCTGAGCCTTTGTATTTAATTTCAAGCTTTCTTATTCTGCCTTTCAATTTATTGATTTATTTATAATATTTCTATGCCATCTCTCCAGAGTCCTGCTCAAGGCAGCTTACAATTAAACTTGCTGATCTCCAAGGTATGCATAACAGGTTAAAACAATACAAAAAACAGGAGTTCAGATGGAATGGGATTCTTTGCTCATCTTCTGTGGAGCAACGACAAGAAACAGTGAGGGTATGTGGCATTAATCCAAGACCTCTGGTATTCATGCTGCTGTTGCTGCTGTCCCTTTGAGGGCTGCAGAGAGCCCAGATAAAGAAAGCCACATAGAAACTGTGCAACTTTTTGATACTGTTGTTTCTGAAAAAATGTGGGAGATAACTTTTGAATTGAATTCAGTTGAATTTTTTAAAAGATTAATGCAAATCACCTACTTGGCTAGACAGCCACTTTGCCTCCACAGAGGTAATCTGCTCAAATACTTCATTTTTAGTGTTCATCCTCAGTGGCCATGGCTAAGCTTGGCAAAAATATATCATGGGCCCCGAAAACGCAGGGGGGAGGCGTGGCTCTTTGCGCCGTCGCAATCTGATCGGACTTGACGGTGGCACACTGGGGCTTCCGCCGTTGACGCGCACAGCAAAGAGGACGCCGGCGTGATCGCACCACAGGAGTCCAGAGGCAGCCCGTGGCAAACCATTTGCTGGTAGGTCGATTCTGGTAGCTTTTAACTATGTGGCTTTGGCGGCTTGCCGCGGGTTGGCCAGGGGAGTGCTATGCCTCCCAGATGTTCCGCTGAGATCGCGCCTGGAAAATCTGCCGGAGTACCGTGCCTTCAGCAGGGCGAATGCTCCATGTGACCAGGGCCATGCTATGGCTGAAGTGACCATTCATTCAAATAATGGTTTCTTCTCGCATCCTTTACATGGTTTTTTTAATAAATTAAACTGCTTGGAATTCTGGCTCTGATTCAGTCAGGGAAAGGTTCAGCTATAGGAGAAGGAGGAGGAGGAGGAGGATCTTCAGCAGGGCGAATGCTCCATGTGACCGGGGCCATGCTATGGCTGAAGTGGCCATTCATTCAAATAATGGTTTCTTCTAGCATCCTTTACATGGTTTTTTTTAATAAATGAAACTGCTTGGAATTCTGGCTCTGATTCAGTCAGGGAAAGGTTCAGCTATAGGAGAAGGAGGAGGAGGAGGAGGAGGAGGAGATTGGATTTATATCTGTCAGGCCCCAGAGTAACCACTCTGTACGCAATAGTCCTTGATTAGGTTTATTGGTAAGATATGGCTTCTAGTCAGGTTAATACCTTTGCCAGAACTAACAATCAATTGCACAGGGATAGAGAGTGGGGAATGGGTTCCACCCACCAGGCATATGTCACGTTCTCCCAGGCTACTACAGATCATGAAAGATAATATGACCTAACTAACTGCTGTCCCCCAAGGCCACAGGTTCAGCTGGAACCTGTGAACCATGTGGGAGTAGCTTCGGGAAAGTTACAAGTGGCGCCTCCACTCAACTCCATACATTCATTCTCACACTCTCCCCCCCAGGAATGTCAGGGAGGACTGATAAAGTAACAAGTGGAGCCAGCAGATGTGCATAGCGGGCAGAGGTTACAAAAGCAAAAGTGAGCATTAGCAGCAGTAGGTCAACAATACACAATCATTGATCTTGGTACAAAGACAGGCATCACTCATGGTAGGGGTCCAAACCTGACATACTGCCCCCCTTAACTCACCCTCCCCCCAGTTTGTCGGGATACATTTTATGGAACTGTCGAAGAAGGGTGGGGGCCCTAACACGTTTGGAAGTAACCCATTCATTTTCTTCGGGACCAAAATCTTTCCATTTGATGAGGTACTGCAACTGCCCATGAAATAACTGGGAATCCAACACCTCCTCAATTACATGATGGAGTTCCCCATCGATCTGAAGAGGAGGCAGAGCTGGAGGTTTGTGTGCCCAAGGCGGAGGTCCTGGATCCCATTTCAAGAGCCTGTAATAAAACACAGGATGCAGAGAACGCAAACATTTACGGGAGTTCAAGTTCAACAGCCACTTTGTTAATGATGTGTACAATCTTAAAGGGTCCTACATATTTCCACCCCATCTTTCGGTGGGGCTGCAGTCCCTTTATATGCTTGGTAGAAATGTACACAGAGTCACCAGGAGTTAGATCCCACTCCAGGCATCTTTTCCCATCAGCATATTTCTTATAGTCCTTTTTGACCCTTTCTAGAGTCTCATGGAGCACCTCCCAATTCTTTGTGATATTAGACCACCATAGCTGTGGGCTGAGTTAAGTCAACCATTGGAAGAGGGCCCCCTTCATACCCGTGAACTGCTTTGAAGGGGTTCATCCCAATCAAGCTGTGAACCGAGTTAATGTAGCTGTATTTGGCAAACGGCAACAAAGACACCCAGTTATCCCGCTGGTAGTTCACATAGCACTGTAACACTTGTTCTAGGACTTGGTTAGTCCATTCTGTCTGGCCATCCGTCTCAGGGTGGTGACTACTACTAACACTTGTTCTAGGACTTGGTTAGTCCACTCTGTCTGGCCATCCGTCTCAGGGTCACCCTGCGCTCAACCCCAAGGAGTTTCATGAGCTCCTTCCAGAACTTGGCAATGAATTGGGAGCTGCGGTCGTTCACGACCATCCGAGGCAAACCGTGCAGCCTGATCACGTGTTGCAGGAAGAGGGTGGCCAACTGCTTAGCAGTGGGTATGCTTTTACACGGAATGAAATTAGCTTGCTTGGAAAAAAGATCCACCACCACCCAGATTACTGTCTTCCCTTGACTGACTGGTAAATCGGTGATAAAATCCATAGAAATCACGGACCAGGGGTGCTCGGGAGTTTCCAAGGGTTGCAACTGGCCTGGAACCTCCCCCCCCCTCTGTTTACTCATAATACAGGTTTGACAAGTGGCCATGTAAGTTGATATGTCTTTTCTCATGCCCAGTCACAAGAACTGCCTCTGAATGAGGTGCAGGGTTTTTAAGTACCCAAAATTTCCAGAAAGATTATTATCATGGCCTTGAGATAAAATGTCACCCTGAAATGGGTACATAAACCTTCTCCCCTTTACACCATATGCCATTCTCTTGATGCTGCAGACCTTCCTGCACTGCTAGATCAAGGTCCTGCACTGAGAAGGCAGCTTTAAACTTTTCCAGCCAACTCGGGCTCTCCACCCCCCTCTTCTTTGCTTGGCTATGTGTCAGCACCACCCCTCTCAGTTGCACCGGGGAGAAGACAGTGTCAGTCACCTCCTCCCTCTGCCTTGCGTGCTGCAGGAGACAGGATAAGACATCGGCTAGGAAATTAGACTTCTCTGGAAAGTACTTGATGGTGAACCAAAACCTTGAAAAGAATTCGGCCCATTGTACTTGTTTAATATTGAGGCAGCGAGGGGTTATGAGTGCCTCCAGGTTTTTATGATCAGTCCACACCTCAAAAGGCATGCAGGCTCCTTCCAACCAATGGCACCATGTCGTGATCATGGTACAAAGACAGGCATCACTCATGGTAGGGGTCCGAACCTGACAATATCCCACTCTTCACTACCTGAAGGAGTCTCAGAGAAGCTTACAATCTCCTTTCCCTTCCCCTCCCCACAACAGACACCCTGTAAGTTAAGTGGGGCTGAGAGAGCTCTGAGAGAATGGCTCTTGAGAGAACAGCTCTGAGAGAATTTGTAATTAACCCAAGGCCACACCAGCAGCTGCATGTGGAGGAGTGGGGAATTAGAGTCTGTGCTCCCAACCACTACACCAAACAAAGCATTTTAACCACTACTAAGAGTCAAACTACCAGTGATATAAGTTGGGTGTTCCTCTGATGCAATACTGTCCTTTTTGAAGAGCCAAAATGACTGCAGAAGGCACATAGAACTCCCCAGTGAGGCAAATATGGCCCCTTGTAACCATTTTGGGACTGAAGGGTGGTTACCATCGAGTTTTGTCCAAAATACCAGAGCACTGTTGTGTGATGTTGCCAGCATGATGACATCACTTCCATGTGACATCATCATGTTGGAGATGCATGATGACATCACTTCCACGTGACATCATGTTGGAGATGTTGCATTGGGTCATGGCTGTTGGGGGCAGGGTGTCAAACTCACTGTTCATTTTTGCATTTTACAGCTTGGTTGCCATAGTAGCAGGGGAGGGGGAAGTGGAAGAATGCAGAGCCAAAACACTTTCACTTCCGAAGGTTATTTGATGTGCCCTTATCTTTCCTGAGAGCTTTTAGTGTCCTTGGCACTCATCTTCATGTGCTTGCTTTGTTTCACATGTTAGGGGGGATGGCACTGGGAGGGGGATGGATGGCAGTTACCTTTTGGCAGGCAAAGTCCTGGGGTGATTGGCTCTGAACTTTTAGTGCCCTTGCTTGAACCCCATATATCTATAGCTTCCGTGCCTCTTAACCTCAGTTCTAACACAGCTGGTGTACAGGCTGGATCCTATCAATGTCTCAATAAACTTATCCTTCCTCAATGTGAATGTTGTTGAGAACTGATTTCTCCAAGGGTCTGACACAGGTCTTCCCCCACAGTCAGTTCAGGGGAACTGTGACCTGACACATGTAACTGATAATGTGTAGTTGGCCCTAAGTCATACACTTTGACAAAACATGCCGATGGCTTATTCTACTGAATTTCTAATAGAAATCCAAAACAATAGGGTAGATTATCCCTACTTGAATTGAGAATAATGCCACTGTTGTTGGTATGTTGTTGCAAGCCATTTTGTATGTCACTTCAGGTAGTCAAAAAGGATTATGGTGCCAGTATTTAGAATAGTCCATAAATAGTGGAGTTTATAGGGTTATAGATCATGCTGTAATATTACAAAACATAGCCCAGTAAATCTGAGCAAGATCTACAGTGGGAGAGACTGTATAATGAATACATCATAAAAAGTGATTGTGCTACTGACAGTCCTACAAAAATGTTTTTAATCATGTTGTTGCTGTAATAATATAAATGAATCCTGTTGCAGCAGTCTTGTTCATTTGAATGAAATAATGTTGCTTGTCTTTCATTAATTTGCTTTAATCGCACTGGTCATTCATTAAAGACCAATTAGCAGAAATACAAAGGCTCGGTTATATGTTTCTTAGTTGTTGCTAAAATGCTCAGTTACAGCATTCAGTTCCAAGTGAGATAGGACCATGTTTACTTCTCCTTTCCTTGTTAATGGAATGCAAGTGAAAAAAGGAAGAGCTTCAGGAGAAAATAGATTCAGCTATGTGTGTGGGGGAATGCAAGTATATATAACCAACTGGCAGAACAGCTAACCCGAAGGCTTGAGTGAAAGACCCTGCTGCCGTATGCTACACAGAAAGAATTCAGAGTCTATTTGGCTCATAAAGTTGTTAAACTCAGTCTTTCTTTAACTGTAATTGATAGCCCATTTACCAGCATGGAAAATTAATTGAGAAGGGGGGGAAAGTCATCCGCAGAAGTCTCAATAAATAAGGTGCAAATTTGCTTTGTAATTGCTTTGCTTTAGATTTGTTGAGCTGCAATATACTGTAGATCTGTTGTCACTGAACACTACTTTCAGTTATAATTGGAACTAGGTTTACGCAACTAGAAAGTTACTAGTTAAAATCTAACTAAACATTGCCCATTTGTAAATACATAAAATGTTCTTAATTTGAACAGAGTCACTTAGAACATTCAGGGGTAGCTGGAAACTTTCCATTCTGACAGTTATTCTAGTGCCTCGCTGTCTGATTTCAGTCACTGGGCAGCAGGAGCCAAAAAAGGGCTGCAAGGGGGAAAGCTGGCTAAACAGATAGGTAGGGATATTGTAAAATCAGAACAGTTAGCTCATTTTCCTGACAAAAATGTTCATGACTATACATATTCACACTTTGCACCAATCATTGTGCCATGTCAGTGTCTTTGAAAGAATTTCTGATACTATGTAAGCATGCATTGTGTGTTTGCATAAATTGTTTTTGTCTCCCTATTGTATTTAAAAGCATCTCAGCCACAGTGAGACCCAATATGCACAAATGTACCTATGAATGTATAAAGAAAGGAGGAAATGTATTTTTCACCCAAACCAGGTTATGAAGAGTAGCCTTTACCCACCCCCTACCCCACAGCTTTACCTCATTTTATTCTTATGACTGAAGATTATTTTCTTCAGGCCAAGCTCAATACAAGATGTCATCTAACAGGAAGAAAAATGTTTTAAAAGGTAGCTAGGTAAGGGATTGGAGGGAGCAGGGTTTAGAACCCTTTCTGTCCGTGCTGCATTAAAAACAACACCTCCCACATGAAGATTCCATGAAAGAAGAGACAAAATCATATCTTTGTCAGTTCAGTCCTTCACACGGATGCTGTGCCTAGAAACCACAGTGATTTCTGCTATCTGGCTGAATGTTTTTTCCCCCTTCAGATACTGCCTTCGCTAATAGAAGGCAAGCTTGTTCAATAAATAAATTTACAGTATCAATATGGATAGAAAGTACAGTCTATTTTCAGAGGATCTGCAGTAGAACAACTTGGCCTTGGTGGTCTGCAGTAGAATGGCTAGATTGGAGTTCAGTACGTCTGTTGTGGGGAGGGGAAGGGAAAGGAGTTTGTAAGCTGCTCTGAGACTCCTTTGGGTAGTGAAGGGTGGGGTATAAATCCATTCTCTTCCTCCTCCTCCCCCCCCCTCCTCCTCCTCTTCTTCTTCGAGTTCAACAAGATTTTCAGGGTATGAGCTCTTGAGAGTCAAAGATCCCTTTGTCAGGAAGTTTTGCCCTTCCTATTTGTATCTGACAGAGGAAGCTTTGACTCTCTAAAGTCCATACGTGGGAAATCTTGTCGGTCTCTAAGGTGCGACTGAACTCAAATGTTGCTAAAGTACAGTGTAGAAATTGGAAGTTAGTTTTCCTCAGGAAACATTTCCTCAGGAAACATTCATTTCACTGTTGTCCCCTTGATTGAGATTTACAAATTAAAAAGAATTACAAATGTAGACAAATACTGATATATTCTGGCTGCAATGGATTTCTAATGTAATGCATCTTCTTCCTGTGGGAGTATGCTTTTACCTTTTCCATCATCCATATTCTCTGTTGTCACCTGCATTTCATTTTCTCATTGGCATGAATAACTTTCCTCTATAAGAAACCTATAGAAAGTTGCAATTCCCTTCCCAGGCATTGTGTGAGGTTCCAGCCCAGCCTAGTGCCCTACACAGCTGATAGAAGGTGCCCCTGAATGCCTGCTGGATTCAGGAGGTGGGTGATAGAGCCAGCAATGGTAAGGAAGGATGTGGCCTCAATTCAGTTATTTGTGACAAGGTTGGGGTAAGCTTGGAGGAGGACTTCAGGACCTGATGTCAGCTGAGCCTCTTGAGGCCATGGGCTACCACAACCCAGTGGAACCATGAGATAATCATATCTGGGAAAACTGTAATCCCTCCCAGCATAATAAATCAAAGGTGGTGAGTGAGACTTTACCATCCATGACCTTTTTCTGGGTTGAGGGCAGTTATGCTGTGCCCCTGCCCCCTGGGATCCCTAGTAATCCCATAATCCCCTGGGATTACTATTTGCTGTGAAATAGAAGGACTTCACACTCTAGTCTCTTATTCACTAATAAGATCAAAGTGTACTAAGGCCATTTATCACATCAAATCAGCTAACAGCTGACAGCTGAACTAACAGTCAACAGGAATGAATGGAAATGAAGAGAACCAATCTTAAATTTGCTGTGATATAAAAGTTATTTACAAATAAAACAAGAGATTAAAATGCATTGCAAGGGACAACTACAATGCTGCCCATTGGAGCCAGAACTGGAAACAAAAAGTGTCCAGTTTCTTATTCAGTCCTGTGTTCTCCTATTGGATTCAGTATTCATTGTAAAGGGGCCTCACGGTGCTAGTCTCAGAAACTGATGACCCCCAATATAAAAAGCAGAACCAGGTCCTCCCCCCTTTCAAATGATGTTGCCACTTGCAGTGCTGCCACAGAAGTAAAGAGAAGCCATTCACTTTTAATGGATATATACAACTCATTATACTGCTAGACTCTTTTACTC
>NW_015168662.1:488223-535555 GCF_001447785.1 Gekko japonicus | reverse complement strand
AAAGAGAAAGATGACAGGTCAGAAAGAGAGAGGAAGTCACATGCATGGAGGAGAAATAGAGAGTAAGAAATGGGGGGCAGAGGGGAGAAATAGTGTGAAAGAGGTAGGGGTTGAGGAGAGGAAGCAAAGGTGTGACGAATGAGATAACCATCCCGCAAGTTTCTTGCGGGTCTATTACTAATAGCCAAAAGGCCCCCTCTGTGTGGATATCTAAATCCGCACACTGGGGACATTTGGGGGGCAGAGAGATCTTCCTGCACACTTGGGGCAGTCCCCAGGTATGCAGAAAAATCTGGAAAGTTTAAAAACTATAAGGGGGATACTTAAATCCCCCCAAAAGTAAAAGAGCATTCCCTGCACATGTGCAGAGAACTCTCTGGCCATCGGGGGGAGGCTTTGTGGCCCGGCAGTTGGGAGCTGCTCAGGGCTCACCGCTGGTGCGGGGGGCATGGGAGAAAGCTCGGGGTGTGGCAGCTGGGAGCTGCTCAGGCCTTGCCACCAGTGCCCAGGGGAGCGGGAGAAGGGGGCGGGGGAGAAGGATTGGTGGGCCTCGCCATCGGTGCTGGGAGGGTTGGGGGGGAGAATTGGTGGGCCTGGGCCTTGCCATCAGGGCAGGGGGGTGGGGGAGAAGGGGAGAAGGCTCACCTGCGGCTGCTTCCTCCTCCACATGGAGCTCCTTCTCCCCCCCCCCACGAGTATCGTGGGTCCCCGCTTCTTGTGTTTATCTAATTCCCTCTTGAAGCTGCCCATGCTTGTAGTTGCCGCCGTCTCCTGTGGTGGTGAATTCCATGTGTTAATCACTCTTTGGGTGAAGAAGTACTCTCTTTTATCTGTTCTAACCCAACTGCTCGGCAATTTCATTGAGTGCCCACGACTTCTTCTCTCACAGCAGTCTAACTTTCCTTTTCTACTGTAAGTAGAGCCTGGCAGTGTGGACTTTCACACCAGAGGGAATAATGCAGTTTGGTTTTACTCCCTTACATGGTCTTTGGGGGGGGGGGAGCAATTTCATTGAGTGCCCACGACTTCTTCTCTCACAGCAGTCTAACTTTCCTTTTCTACTGTAAGTAGAGCCTGGCAGTGTGGACTTTCACACCAGAGGGAATAATGCAGTTTGGTTTTACTCCCTTACATGGTCTTTGGGGGGGGGGGACCTAGTATAAATCAAAAGAACCATAGGACTGGTACAATGATCAAAAGGAGTCTTTGGGTTTATGTTTCTCAACTAATGCTCACCTATAACACATGGCAAGCAATTGTTTGAAATGGAGGAGGTTGTTCAACACTAGAACTGTCCTTTTTTAGCTGTCATTTGGCACATGGCAATTCTTTCATCTCTGTTAATTTTAAAGTAGTGTAAATGATGTGCTTTTCCTGCTGCAGACTTAATTCATGTCATTTTTCAGTGTCCCCTATCCCCCCAGGAGTAGCATTTTGTGGAGATCACTAGGTTGCAGTAGGATGGAAAGTACTATTTTGCCATTGCAAAATCAAGTCTGGATCTGACCCATTGTCAGTCATGGAGGTCCACAATGCTATGGGACTTGGAGTGTAAAGCCTGAGTTATCATTACAGATTAGATAACCGTTAGAGGGTTATGCTGTATGCACTGTACTATGTGTGAACTAATCCTGTATTAAATGTGTAACTACAAACAATAAATGGGCTTTACAGTTCTGTGGTCAATAGAAGTATTTTCAAGGCTGTAGTCCTTAGCTTGCTTACAAATCACAATGAAATCAATTATACTTTTAACAAGAACTTCAATCTCAATACTAGGCATTTTAAAAAGGATGCTACAAACAAAACATTGTTCAAATAAAACATTACAAAATCTTTTGCTGCATTGATTTTTAGAGATATTAGAAGCTGCTGTGGCAGTGTCAATCATAGTTGGAAAGATGTTTCTGCCATTATGTGCAATGTGGAATAATGTCCAATATCCCACTTCCCACTTATTGCCAATGAGCACAAAGCCAGCTCTCAATACAGGCAGATGTTCAAAGGCATTACAAGACAGTAATGAAAACAGTTATAGACACTCATCTCTCTATTAAAAATATTGTAGTTTGATGTGAAACTTCACATAGTGTAAGTTGGGCTGTTTAATCATATTGGAGCGGGAAAGTACAAAGTCAATACTGTTATTTAACTGCCTGCAATGACAAAGTGAGCAGTGGATGAAGAAAGGAGAATTCAATTTATTGAATTTTGAGATTTCTTTTGGAAAATTAGCAGCTGTCAGAAGTTAATGTTTCTTACAAATAATGTTTCATGATGAACTCTACAAAGAATTTGTTCATTTTCTCCAGTAAGTTGCTTTAAGACATCAGTAGTGACAGGTTACAGAGTGACTGTAAGGAAACACTACATTGTAAGCCCTGGCTGTTTCTACTGGTAGGTGTCTGATATGTGTTATAATGCTGTCTGCTTTTAAAAACAGTTTAAGATACTGAGATCCCCAAGGTAATTAAAAAAACTTTTTAAAATTTCCCACATTCACAGTCATTCTTACACAAGCTTAATGTCATATCTAAATATTTTATCCTGTAAGATACCTCAAGTGCCATCCATAAAACAGGAATAATATTCAAATAATATTTAAAATATAGTGGTGATTTGTCAGTAATTAGCTGCAATGACATGAGTTACATGACTGGCTATGTTTTCTAGTATGGAGGCCGTTTCTCTGAAAAAACCTTTAGAAAGTTGGGTTAGCAATCAAGACTTTTGAAGTTTTTTGAAGGTTTCTTAAAAAAACACACAAGCATTTCTGATATCTTTGTATCCCTAAGAAACAGGATAGTTCACAAGCTTCATAATTAATGTTTAAAAATGTTAACAACCTCAATACTTTTACTGGGGTTTTGGGGGTCTTTGTCCCAACTGAAGTTCAGATTCCTCATAATTTTTGAATATTTTCAGTTTCCAATTCTACTGACATCCAAGAAGCTGTATATTTCAGAATGTGAAAGGGTCATTGCCCCCCCCCCCAGTTGGAATAACGAGACAGACAACAGTTTGGATCAAACAAGGGTCACTTTATTAACTATATATAACAGTTTATTAACCAAAAACGGCAAGGGAGCAGTTTCTAAGTAGCGGAACAGACAAGGCAGGTGTCAGGATGATCAGCCTCCTTGTCCAATATGTGGGCGAGCCACGAACCCCAGTCTTGAGCCATTAATCTGGCTTGCGACCGGCAGCCCAGCCACTGGTAGCCTCCCAGGAGCACCTACCCCTGAAACTATACAGCTTGCAGAGAGGAGCTTACCCAAGAGGTTCCCAGAGGGGATCATCATTCACCGCCCTGGGCCTTAATAACCCGCAGGCCGTTCCTGAAGACCCCCCAGTTCCCAAAACAAGGAACGGTTTAAGGTGCTCACCATTTTCTGCTTCCTTATTCCTGTACTATTCTGCCAAAGTGACCAACCTATTTAACAGCAACGTCCCAATCCATCTTTCCACTGCTAACCAGTGTAAGGTAGGCAAAAACACCATCACCCCATTGCCAATCTTGGGTGATGGCGAAAAAATCCTACCTGGCCCCCATGGGTGAAACAGGGCAGGCGGGAAACAGGGCGGGCGGGCGAGCACGAGGCTGCAACTGCTTTGGGTGGGAGCTGAGCCAAGCCTATACTAGGCTGCCTCCTCCCCGCTCACGTCTCGGTGCGTTGCGCCATGATGCTGTTGCCACCCTGCTCTCCTCTGCGGGGGCAAAACAGCCCCCGGCCTCCATTGTCTTCGGCGGGCAACCGGGAGCTCCATAGTCTTGGTGAATGATGTAGACGATGTATGAAAACCAGTGCTTGTTCTGACTCCAGGAACAGACCTACCTTCCTTCCAAGCATATATGGGTAAACAGAACTTTTTCTGTTTGGGGGCATTTAAATTTTAAAGGGCACAGTTAACTTACAGTGTCAGTGT
This sequence comes from Gekko japonicus, assembly GCF_001447785.1. NCBI lineage: Eukaryota > Metazoa > Chordata > Lepidosauria > Squamata > Gekkonidae > Gekko > Gekko japonicus. Next base: position 531,628 of record NW_015168662.1, on the reverse strand, counting down.
AGTGCTGGAATTCCACATGACAAGTGGCTAGGTAGCTGCTTTGGCACAAGCTCATAATTTGCTTACACATAGCCCAAGGTCACCATAGACAGGTCATGGATTATCTAAAACCAGGCCCATTTTGCGTGTATGTGCTGCTTTTGTGCCTGTGCAGTCAGCTGCTTTATACTGAATCAGATCATTATTCTACCAAGGACAATATAGTCTATTCCAAGTATCAGTAGCTTGCAAAGTTCTCAAGCTAATGTCTTTTATATAACTACCTGAACAGCCCCCCTTTTTGCCCAAATTAACATTCCCAAATCTTGGAAATATGCAATAATAGGCTTATATACAAAACTTGTTGTCAATAATAGATAAGGTATATGCAGCCTTTCTCTATTTCAGGCTTCTGACTTGGATAGAGTCAGAAGCCATATTGCATCCTCAACAAGCTGGATTTAGGAGGGATGTTTCATTGTCTCATATTGTTCAGCTGTTAACTAACTATTCTTCTCTTCCAGAAGGCCATTTCTATGCAGCATTCATTGCTCTCAAGGCTGACTTTGAGCTAAATTGGCTAAAACCACAACAGATAAAAGAGCCAGTTTGGTGTAGTGGTTAAGTGAGCAGACTCCAATCTGGGAGAACCGGGTTTGATTCCCCACTCCTCCGCTTGTCCCTGGCTGGATGACCTTGGGCAAGCCATAGTTCTGTCAGAGCTGTCCTTGAAAGAGCAGTTTCTGTCAGAGCTCTCTCAGCCCTGCCTACCTCACAGGGTGTCTGTTTTGTGGAGGGAAAGGGAAAGGAGTTTGTAAGCCGCTCTGAGACTTGGAGTGAAGGGTGAGGTATAAATCCAGTCTCCTCCTCCTCCTCCTGTTAATCTTTAAACTGTATGAGAATCAAATGGCACAAATTCATTCTGGACCAGAAGGGCAGCTGACTGGTTCTACCCTGTATTTACAATATGTTAAATAAAGCTGTCTCCTAGCCCCTCTACTTTTTAATCTTTATGTAAATGGCATGATTCCTTACCTTCAAAAATTAGCATTTCATGTACTTATATTGGCTGGGCATGAAATCCCTGTTTTTCACTCTGAGCAGATGACATGGTCCTATTGTCTAGATCAGAAGTTGGACTTCACAAGGTGTTAAATGTGTTGTATTGATTATTGTACTCAGGAGGGACTATCTGTAAACTATGGTAAATCTTCAATAATGATTGTTTCAAAAAGGCCTTGTTTTAGACAGAAGACCTGGACTGTTAAGGGGGGGGGGAACAGAGCAGAAGACTCTTTTTAAGTATCTGAAAAAGAGCTAAACTAGCAGAATTTCTTAGTGTACCACATATGGAATCTTTTTTGGTCCATACAATCTTGTTTTAGAACCACGGTACAGCCCCTTTCACTCCTTTAGCAGCTGGACTCAAACTGGCATTGCAGAGACAGAATTCAGCTGGAACGCACTTTCAGTCTGCTTCCACACAAGCAAGCTAACTCAAAATGAAGATGAATAGTCCCATTGACTTCAATGGATTTTTGTGTACTCAAGACCATTGGCTTTATCACTGAACCTGAGTTATGGAAAACCAAAAAAAAAAGGGGGGAAAAGTGGTAATGTCCAAAAATACCAAATGGAGCCCAGCCTCCTCTGCCCTAGCTTGCAATGTTTTGAGAAAACACTAGCAATGTATGAATGTCCTGGAAAGCAAATCAGTACCATTGATATGATTCTGATAATCAAAGCAGCACAGGTTCTTCACTTTTGATTATGACCTGAAGCAGCTGTAGTACAGATGAATGCAGTAAGCAGATGTGAGTGACACAATCTTGTCCACAATCTTCAAGTAAGACATACATTACCACTGCACATGCTTAATATGGCAGCTGATTGCAGCAAACCAAAATCTGGAGCCAGTTATGTCCAATCAAGCAAATGTTATTTCTCACAAAAGAGATGTCATAAAACAATACAAGTGCCCTGTGCATGTGGAACAAGTGCTCTGCATGAGATCCTCTAGATATGTATGATCACAATTTCTTCTGAAATGGGCAATATATGGATCTTCTGCCTCAGTACACATGCACTAGACCCAGATCAATCTTGTACATGAGGTCAAACATAATGACTGAAAAGGTCTAAGGTGGCACTTGAAAGCTGTCACCCATGAGCAATATTTAGAAGTTTTAAAAGTTCACAAAATGGCTCATTGATATTATCATTCAAATTCTAATATCTCCCTAGTCCTTAGCACCTCTGCTTCATTGTTGTTCTGTGACATCAGAGCAGGTAAGCCAACAGCAGCCAGAAGAGCTGCCAAGCTCCCACTACAGAAGAGCTGCCATTATAACATCAGAATAGAGCAACTACTTGCTACTGAATGACACACAGCCTTTGGGGTTTGGATATATCAGATTATTTATATTGTGATATTGTCACTTCCCTTTGCTGAATAGTATGTACCAGAAACTACGAATCAGCCAGCATAATCACAGTATTACTAACAGAAATTTATTTATTTGGATAAATTCACATCTAGATAGAAATGTATATTTTCAACATTCTCTCTCATGTAGAACCATTTTGTCTCTAAAGAAGCATTGTCTCCTTGGACCCATTAGTTATGAGTCAGAATCATAATGAAACCCAACCTAGATTCTGATCTAGTCACCCCTGTGAGGTTAAAATAAACAACAACACCTGGTTAGTCATTCTGTCAATGAGACTCTAAACCGCAAACACTACTGGGAGTGTTAATTATGATTCAAGCCATGACAGTTAAGTCTTCAGGGCAATAATAGACCAGAAGTGACTTGTCATCATGGGCTGCTCTCAACCAGTTAAAATCTCAGCAAACAGATATGGTTCTCTCCACCTCTGACTTATTTTATTTTATTTTTTTAAGCCCCCCGAGGGGGGAATTTTTTATTTGCATTTCTATAAAACTACAACAGAAATTTGGGAGGGAGAGTCTACAATCTATAGGAGAAAGTATAGAAAACCTAACTAAAAACCCAAGAATGGAGGTTTTACAATGCTTAAAACATAGTTGTTACTCTTATACATTTTCTTTCAAACATGAAGAGTGCCCACCAATCATCACTTCTGCTGACAAAACCTGTTTATCTGACTGAACAGAGAGTAATTCCAAAGCTATAACACACATAATCACAGCCCTTAAGAAAAATTTAGCATCCCCATTACTGATGTGTTTCATAGCTCAACACTCACGTGGTCACACTTTATTCTCAATGGTAGTGATAATGGTTCCCAGTAAGACTAAGTGGGTAAGTTTACTTACTCATTTTTTTTAAAGGGAAATGTCATTATGTGATAAAATTCCTTTGAAATTCTTCTGTGGATGCTCATAAATGTGCATGTAGGTGGTGAACAGATGCACCCCAGTATATATACATGTACAAATACAGTTGTTACATTTGACTCATACTTGTGTACATTTAACTAAGTACAAAACAGTCTCTGTCAGAACAATACAAACCATAGAACAAGGGAAAGTAAAAAAATGTCCAGTGAATTTTTCCAGATCTGTGTAAATAGATTACGATGTATCACATCCCTCGTTGTGTCCTAAAAGACTTCATCAGATCCAGGGCTTTTTTGGTAGAAAAAGCCCAGCAGGAACTCATTAGCATAATAGGCCACACCCAACAGCAGAAACTCATTAGCAGATTAGGCCATACCCCATGCCTTCCCTTGGCTTGTCTGGGCGCCCTGCAGCTGCGGGGAGCCTGGGCAAGCTGGCCCTTGGACAGGCCGGGGAAGGCACAAGGAGGTATTTAAATACCTCCCTGTGCCTTCCAGGGCCCCCTGACCTACCTGCCTTGGAGTCACTGGGGAGGTCGCTCTCCAGGCAGATGTTTTGGCTGTAGTGGGCATGGCCAACTCTGAAGCCAGCCAGAACTCCGTTCCTGTGTGTTCCTGCCCCAAAATAGCCCTGATCAGATCAATAAGATATAGTAAATATGTAGAACCATATCAATGTCCGGTTTTCCTAAGACACCATAAGGGTCGGGTTTGAAGGACCACGCCAGGATGATGCTCTCATCTGAAATTTGGTTCAGGTGGTCTCTCAGAGATGGGTCTCTCTGCGGAGTTCTCTCTCTCACTCCGTTAACAACCCCTGGAGGGCCGATTTTCGAGTCGGGTTATAACACCCAGCCCAGTGGTCATCTGACCTCTCCATCCTTCTTCCTCGAGTGCACCTGTGTTTCCTTTATTTCAGTGAGTTTACAAGCATCTTCCCCGCGTGCTCCCCACACCCAGTTCTTAAAGCACCGACACCATTCATCTATCTTTCTGTCCTCCCCCCGCCGGACGGTCGGACTGCCACCCAAGGGTCGTTCTACTATTTCCTTGTCGGTGACCCCAGTGGGCAGCTGTCCCCTGTTTCCCTCCCTGGGGGGATGTCCCTCCTCTATTTGGATATTTGCCCAAGATCCCCGCTCCTCCGGGAAAGGGGCGCTGACTATCTCCCCCTGCTTCTCTTCTACTAAGGGGGATGCCTCCCGCATAGTCGGGGGGGCGCTGACACCGTCCTCCCGACATCAATAAATATATCATACTGGGAAATACATCATCTTACCATCTCTCTCTACAAGTACAAAAACTGTAAAGCTTCTCCATATCAGTTCATTCTAATTGGAAGCCAATTTCCTCATATGAACAGATACACCTCACTATATTGCACAAACTCTCTGGGCTGGATTCAGTGCTGAATTTCATCTTGTACTAGAGCTCTTGTGCAGGCAGAAACACAAGAAAAAGACAGTAGTAGCCACTTGTACTAAGACATACTTACTATATCCCCACTTGTGCAATCCATTTCTGGGACCAATAATATACTGGAAACAATGTACTAGATTTTGCACAAAATCTGGCACAAGCAGAACTGTAATAAATCCATTTGTTTCACTTGCACATCACTGGATCCAAGTAATTGACTATTATGAATATTATGAATTTAATTGGGAGAAGTAAAAACAGGATATGAACATCTGCCATCCTATTTCTGAAATCCTGTTAATATGATAATACTGTCCACCAGACACTATGCTTGGAATGATTTGCAGAATACGTAAGGTTTCCTCTGAAGATTTATTTATTTATTTTTCAAATTTTTACCCCACCTATCCACAAAGATTACCCAAAAGCATGAGCTAAGGCTGTATTCGTGGGTGGATTCAGTTCATGGCATCTTCTGTGGACAAGCTGCATTTCATGTTCATGTTTCAAAACTAACCATTCCAGCCATCCACAGATGCTATATATGGCAAGCTATATAATTGCTATAGAAAAGAAATGCTGCTAAAGGTATCAGGTAGATGAATCTGACTGGAGCACTGGAGCATTCCAAGGATGTAGACTTGAACAATTCAGGGTGGTCAGCTGCAGGAGAAAGAAGAGGGTTTTGTCTAACCATACCCTTTTAGTTATTCTAGAAAGAAAGAAAAACCCTTAGTAATAGGGATGCTACAAATTTCACCACCCATTGTTTTGACTGAAAAAAAAATCCCTGCTTCAGTTTTGCTTCTCCTTCTGTGGATGTTTTTATACTCCCTCATGCTGAATTTTCCCCTCATTCATATCAATTTAAGTGTATATAGTATATAATATAAAAATGACATAAATTGTGTCAAAATAGCATAAAAGAAACACCATCAGGAATGAAAAGAGGTTTTTTTCTTAAGCTATGAATACGAAAAGAAAGGGGGAGAGCATATTGTATTTGTACCTTCCACTTTGTAGTGGTTTAAACTGAAACATGCCAACATCACTATATTTAAAGTGCACCTTACTATTGTGTTTTGATTTTATTGTTGTTTGAGCAGTGGACTTTTAGCCAATGCTAGTGCATCCCCCATGCGATGTGCCTGGTGTGATGATGTCACCTCCAGGGGATGTCATTGTGCCGGACACATTGAGCAAGACAGGGCTCTTCAGGGGCAGGGTTCTCCCTACCAGCCAGCAGGCTAGTGGCAGATTGAAGGCCCTGAAAGTGGGGAAACCCCGCTTTTGTGGGGATGGCAACTCTAGTTACCACTTCTGGTTTTGGAAATACCTGGAGATGTTGAGGGTGGTGTCTGGGGAGGGGAGAGACCTCAGCAAGGTATAAGTCCACCATCCAAAGCAGCCATTTTCTCCAGGTAATACCAGGCAATATCTGGGCCTCACATGGAGGCTGGCAATCCTAGGCAGTAGAGTGCTGAGTTGGCAATATGGATTGCTTATGACTGGCAGTAGATACTGATCTTGAATACAACTCCATCTTAAAAAAAACACACAAAGAGAAAACTAGCAGGGTATGGAGAAAGTGTCCTGGTTCAGCCTTGTGCCTGATGTGATAGTTTTGTGTTATCAAGAGTTTAACATAAAGGAGCAGTCAGGACTATGAGTGTTTGTTCACTCTGTATTTGTTCAGCTCATTCTACTGCTTTATCAGTCTGGTCTGTTCCAAAAAAGAGAAGGGAAAGAAAGCAATTCTATGTTAGGGTTGGCTGATGCTGTAAAAATGTATTATCTATTGCAGCAAAAAACTGGACGACAAAAGCTGAAGAGGAGCTCTGATCAGGCCAGGTAGCTTTATTGCCTAAGCTCCAAAGAACTTGTTGAAGTACACCCAAAGGCTTGTCCTAGCCAGTGCAATTTATGAATTTCTGTCTTTGAACCACTGGTCCTTCTGCCATATAATTCCTTTATAAATTCCATTCAGTTTCAAAAGTCTTTTTGCCATGCAGCACTGGAAGGGGCTGTTCACAAAGCACACGTTCCAGCCACCTTTTATGGTTGTTGACACCAGTCTCATGATTCTTTGTACTCTGGCTGTCAAGCCCGGTCTCTGCTCCCCAGGAAATCACCAGTGTTCCCTCTAAGCTGAGTTAGTGTGAGTTAGCTCACAGTTTTTAAACTTTTGGCTCACACTTTTTTGTCTTAGCTCAGGAAGGATGGCTCCAAAGCAAATTGATTTATGCAGTAGCCAAACCGCTCGCTCACAGCTTTAATACCAGTAGCTCACAAAGTTGAATTTTTGCTCACGGGACTCCACAGCTTAGAGGGAGCACTGGAAATCACCTCTTTTTTAAAAAAAGATTTTTTATTGCATTTTCTAAACTAAACCTCTATGGGGTTGGGGGAAGGGAACAACCTAAAATGACGAGTAACAAGAGATCATTAATACATATTTTGAATTAATCGATGTTTCCTTAATATCAAAATGGTAATACATGAGAGTTATTGCAATAAAATTGTAGAGAATGAAGTGAGCATTCAAAAACAGATTTGACAAAAGTGTATGCTTCTTAGCTTAAAGTTATTGAGTAATAATAGATATCAGACAGTCAGAGTTACATTATTATACTTATTTTCTTCCTTTACATTTCTTTTCAAATTCCCTTTTATTTTTAGGAGGCTTAGGAGCCATAGCCAACTAATTCTGTTTCAGAGTCTAAGGATTCAGCCGATGAGGAGTTCTTAGAACTTTCTTCATTTTCGTCTTCTTCTTTTTCTGCATCTTTATTGTCCTCCAATTTCTCAGGTCCATCTTTATCTTCTTGTTGTTGTTCAAGAAAATTTTTTGCTTTAAGAACAGAGTCAATCTTTTTTTACTTCCTGTTGAAGTAGAAAATAATGACTTCCGGTGTAAGGGGTGTTATGCTTTTGCAAAAACAATGCCAAGTCTCTGTATTGTCTTCTTTTTCTGATCTCAAATAGAATGTCTTTTAAGGTTTTGACTTGTTCTCCTTGGATTTTCAAAACATTTCTGCTTGTCGCTTTCAGAATCAAATCTCTTGTTGACCTTTTTGAGAATTTGAGAAATATTTCCCTGGGAAGCTTATTTTTCTTTATATATTCTGGATATGTACGATATATCATATCCATGTCACTTTGTAACACTTCTGCTGTTAAGCATACCGCGGGGGCCAGTTCCTTACTTAAAATCTCCTTCAGGGCCTCTCCTTTCTGCTCTGGAATGTTCTGAAATCTCAGGACATATGCTGATTTTTCCATTTGGAGAAGTAACAGTTGATGATTCTCAGAGATTTAATCCTTTTCCACCACCTCCAATCTTTGTCCAAACTCCTTGGATTTAAGATCAACTTTCTTCAGCTTCTTGGTTATCTTCTCTGTTTTTGCTGAAGTTTCTTGAAGTTCCTTGTGCAACGTGTCAAATTTCTGGTTAAGCATGGTCATCTGATCCACTTGGGGGCACAAGGCTGCAGCAATCATTTTGGAAAAGTCTATAGTCGCTTCCGGTTTAAAAGCTGGAGACGATGTGCTGGCTGCTCCTGTAAGTTTTGCTTTCACTGCCATTTTCTCCGAGCACTGCATCATTGTTTATAGTTAGTAAGAAGTTTTGAAAAGTCTCTTAAAGTCTGAAAATATTGCTTTCTAGCTAATATGCACTGCACTCCGTCAGCATCCGCTCTTTTCAAGCTGCCCTGCCTCCCGCTTTTAACTCAGTTCTTTGGACATGGGAATTTCCCCCTCCTTCCACTTATTTGGGGCTTTGGGGCGGTTTTACTCCCAACATTCAGATGGCAGCTCGCTAAATGGTAAGTTTACTCCTATTCTTACTTGCGTTTGTTTAAGCAGTAGGGAAGATTGGTCCTGGCATCCGCTCGGTCTGGTGTGCGCCTCTAGGTGCCATTGCTGGCTCCGTGCCACGAGGACCTATCGGGGCAAAGAGGTACCTCAGTCTCTCAGCATTCCACCTTGGGAGAGGCACCTCTCACGCCCCAGGCTGAACCCTCCTACAAAGGGTCGCAGGGGTCCAAGATCAACTCGGACTCCTCCCCATCGACATGTTTGTGGGCCGCTCACATCAGAGCAATGATGGAGCACACCCACTTGTGAGTTGCCAAAAACCGGAAGTCCAGGAGTCACCTCTTGTAGCTGTGGCACCACACCCTCCAGCAGCAGCCCTGGGAGCCTGAGACATTTGTCTAAAAGGCAGAGGAAGGAGTCTCAGATAGACAGGTGATGGGATTGGCAGCACCCCTGGTGTCCCTCTGTCACAGCTGGCATCTGAAGCCCTCTTGCTTGATCACTCACTTGTCCATTCGCCTTGGCCTTCCTCGGTTGCTCCTGCCGCTGTTACTCCTCCCCGACTCCTTCCCTTTTATAGCCAAGCCCCGCTCCCAGGACTGTCCCTCCCGATTCAGGCCCCTCCTTCTTCCTAAGCCCCGCCCCCTTAATAAGCCCAGATGCTCTCCAGGAGCCTTGGGCATATTTGCAGTGAGGCCTGCAGCCTCCCAACAGGCTCATCTTGCCATGGCAGCCTTGGATTCAGCCAACAAGAGTGCCCTCCAGCGACTCTCTCCCATGGCTTCTTGCAGCTGTAGCTGTGCTGGAGCGGGGGAGGCCTCCACCTTGACGTCTCTTCAGGTCTTGCGGAGCCGAAGCTGGGCATGTGACGATGGCTTCCCCGCCATCGTCAGGGAACCATTGGGTTGCGATTGGACCAGCGATTGTGTCTCCCTCATCACCTAGGGGCTGTCGGGTCTCGGGTGTGTGCTCTCCCCAGGGGTCCATGTTGGGGGCTCTCCTGGGTGTTGCTGACCCCATTCAGCTGCTGGTGAGTGGGGTGTCAATTTGGGGGTGGGGGTTGTTGGAGTCCTGGCAACCTGGGGCCGGGACACAGGTTAATAGGTACTGTACTTAGTAGAAAGACAAACCAATAACCAAGTCTCAGGTTATATAGAAAAATTGCTTTCTGCTTTCTATATCCACATGCCTTCTCCTGTGATTACATTATGATAACATGTTGTGTCTTATTTCCTGTTGCAAGCCAAATGGTGAGGCCACATGGCCTCAATAGCCATGCCATAAACCCACATTCTTTCACACCTTCATGCCAAAAGCCAGACCTCGTGGCTCCACTTCCTGGCCCACATGCAACAATTCACGTACAAAATGAAGTAGCTGGAGTTTGGGGTCACATGACTGCAGGCGGGGTCTCCCAACTCCTAGCCGATCTATACACACACCTTATGTGCAGCTATGGCAACCTGAAATTGGCCACACATCCCTGCTGCTCATGATTGGCTGAATGGCCACGGCTAATCATGATTAGATTGGGGTATAATTGTTTGATCCCTATGGGAGTGAGTCTCTTCTTGTTCTCGAGTCTCTTGTTCTTTTAGCTCTCCCTTCCTCCTCTTGTCATTTTCTGTTTTATTGCACCTGAAATGCTGTCTCTTGGAAAACAAAGGCCTGCTTGGTGACTTGGAGCACATGGGTGTGCAAAGATGGGATTTCCCTTCAAAATCCCTTGGACTATTCTGGACTGTTAGATGTTCCTGAATTGGTAACTATGAATCTTTAATGTGTAGTTAAGGCAAAGAGCCATAGGTTTTTCTTGTTTTCAGTAATCTCTTATAGTCTGTCTGCTAAGCTCTGTACTGAATAAAGATCCTTCTTATTGCTAATTGTTCTCTGATGTTGTAACTTGAACTCCAAGGCTAAATCTTGTGGCTAACCCTGACCACTTAAGCTACCTTTGTAAGAGTAAAAGTGTGCATCTCTGGATTGAGTTGCTAATGTGTTCTGTCCCAGATGCCAACTAAGGGTTTGGAATCTCTTCCCTTAGGAAAAGCAGGGACTAATGAAAAGAGGTTCTGGTGGCAAATTGTCTGGTAACCAGAGAGGGTATAGACCATCTCGTGGTTTGTTGTTTAATGTACTGAAAAGTACAGGGTTCCTCTCATCACTGGACTGGCCTGGGTGGGCTAATCCTGTACACAGGTATTAAGCACCAAGCTTTCTGAAGACTACAGATGTCTTCATTTTTCTTGTCTCAGATAAAGTCGGTTCTATTTCATGAAAGTTTATGGCACAATAAATGTGTTGATCTTTTAATTTCCATGAGACTCTTCATTTTTTTTCTGGCTGTGGCAGATTAACAGTGCAGTCATAAACAGAGGTACACCCTTCTAAATCCATGGAAGTCGATAGGTTTAAAAGAGTATAAACCTGCTTAGGATAGCCCTGTAACAAAATTAGTTCTCTGGAATGTCTCACTTTCCTCCTTATGTTGTAAAAATGACCAGCATCTGGCCGACTGCTTGAGGTAGGCAAGTAATATTCAGGACTGGAGGGCATCTGAGTTGATGAGCCTTGGTTTCTAATCTGCATACCTAATTCAAAATTCAGTGTATAAGAAACTTTACACAAACAACAAAGTGATTGTAAAGATAAAATATATGCCTATCAGGTGCCTGTGGTTACAGAAGCTTACCGCCGGGGAGGGGGGGAGATGAGAAGCTGATGAAAATGAATTGGCCCTAACCTAGAATGTTTGCTGAAATAATTATGTTCTTAAAGCACCACTCTGTAATCCACCCAGTGCTAAGTGTACATTTTACCTATAAAAGTCTTAGCAAGGGGCAATAAATGGAGAGAACACTATTATCACTTTTCATTTCTGCAAAATGAGCTATCATTACAAAAAGGGCTCCAGCAGTTTTAGTGCTACATATTCAATATAGACTTGCAGAGAACTTCAGTTTTCTTCCTGATGGGTAGTCAATCTTTCTCAGCAATGGATGGAAAATTTGAACTGTTCACCCTTTGTAACTCAGGCATTCACAGCATAATAAACTACCATGGAGAAATTTAGTTTGCTGAATTCTTAAGAAGGGATTTATAAGTTACATTTGATCAATATTTTAATAGGGCAGTTTTGCTTGCTATTGTGGTATATTTGCCTTTCTGATAATCCAAGGATCTTTTTTAAAATGGTATTGCAGTCCTTTGGGTTGTTGATTGTAGAACTGGAAGCAATTAAAAGGAAGCAACTGCCTTCTTAAAACAGCAGGCCAGTGATATAGATTTAAATCTGAAGCAATTTAATAATTAAATAATAGCACTTAGGCCATGGACTTAAAATGTCATGGCTCCATACTGTGAAAATAGCCATTCCCATACATTGCTGTATATAAATTGCAAAAAGCAGATAAGGTTTGTTTTTTCCCAAAGTGCTGAATTTTAGTTTTTTAAATGTTTGTATCAGCAGGCCTGCTTGCAACAGGGACTAATACCTCTCTACAAAGCAAATACAGTATCATGGACTGTGACGTTGTGCTTTGGCCTCTGAACATGATTCTATATATGTATTTCTGTGTGCATAAAGTACCTTCAAGTCACAACTGACATGTAGCTACCCCAGCAAGGGTTTTCAAGGCAATTTAAAAGCAGAGGTGGTTTGCCATTTCCTTCCTCTCCCATCCAAGTACCAACCCTGCTTAGCTTCCAAGATCTGACAAGATCATGGTTGGTGTAGTGGTTAAGTGTGCAGACTCTGATCTGGTAGAACCGGGTTTGATTCCCCACTCCTCCACTTGCACCTGGCTGGATGACCTTGGGCAAGCCATAACTCTGGCACAGCTGTTCTTGAAAAAGAGCACTTTCAGTCAAGAGTTCTCTCAGCCCCACCTACCTCGCAGGGTGTCTGTTGTGGGGAGGGGAAGGGAAAGGAGTTTGTAAGCTGCTATGAGACACCTTTGAGTAGTAAAGGGCAGGGTATAAATCCAATCTCCTCCTCCTCTTCTTCTTCTTCTTCTTCTTCTTCTTCTTCTTCTTCTTCTTCTTCTTCTTCTTCTTCTTCTTCTTCTTCTTCTTCTTCTTCTTCTTCTTCTTCCATGCTGCCTTCCCTCCCTTACCTGCTGCATGGAAAAGCAGGTATTAGGATCCAGCCATTGTATGTATATCTCTGTCTGTCATTCTGTGTATCTAATCAATTTTTTTGTCTTACTCTTCCAGGTGAAGATGGTATACATGGCTCTTCTCTCCTTCATTTACAGTTTACTTACCCCTAAAACAACAGAGGAGCTGCGGTGGCTCAAGTGGTTAAGACGCTGAACTGGAGGCTGTGGAAGGTCAGTAGTTCAGCAGTTCGAGACCCGGGTGCCACATGATGGAGTGAGCTCCCATCTCTAGTTCCCGCTCCTGCCAACCTAGCAGTTCGAAAGCAAGACATTGCAAGTAGATAAATAGGTACCACTTCGGTGGGAAGGTAACGGCGTTCCGTGCGCCTTAGTGTTTAGTCATGCCGGCCACATGACCATGGAAACGTCTTCGGACAGCGCTGGCTCTTCGGCTTTGAAACGGAGATGAGCACCGCAACCCTAGAGTCGGATTCGACTGGCTTTCGAGCAAGGGAACCTTTACCTTTACCTTTAAAACAACAGAAGGTGACCATAGTTTTTTATTTTGTGCTCCCAACCAACTTGTAGAGCCAACTGATATGATCCTTATTTCACAGGCAGAATGAGAAACAGAATAACCCTTCCAGTGATTTTTTTTTGTTTCCCAGATCTTGTGATTCAGTTCTTAATAAGTGATGCAATAACTAATATTAGGCTTCAGGGACCTTTTTATTTGTCATAGAGCAGTCTATAATTTCTATTTTGCTGTTCACCAAGAATCATCAGTGTACTATGGGTTTAATGCCTATAATTCAAATTGCAATTCAGCAAAAAAATATATGCAAATAGCAACGTCATATTGGCATGTAATCTGTGGCTAATGTATATTTAGAATACAGTGTGCACTACAGTCTCTGAAAGGAGAGCTCCAAACAGATATTGCACTTTTGGCCAAGTCATACAAAAGGGCTCTACAATGGCCAGGAGCATGGATCAAAGGCTTAAATAGCTGAAGCTCTTTGACAAGGAAACACTATTAATTCTGAAGCACAGCAGTCTTTCAGAACTACTGAATGTGTATTTTTGCTTTAAAATATTGCCATCACCATATATGTGCCAAGTAAGTATGCCTCCACAATATAATTTCTCTATTATTCATGCTTATGCGCTTGTCAATTGTTTGTAATTAATACCACTCCTGTGGGTTTTTTCCCACAGTAAACGATGAACAATCTCAAGGGAACAGCTTTGGTTAAGCATAGGAATCAAGATGTGTTAACAGTAGTCTTTAGTCTTAATAATGCTATTAAATTTACGTCATCAAAGATAGCTTTTTACACGTGTTTGAGTGTTTAAACCAGTCTAAGTGTTTAAACCATTTTAATTCCATCACATGTAGAATGGGGAACTGGGGAATGTGTGATAATCACAGCAAAATGAAGTGTGCTTTGCACATTAAAGCTTACATTTTGAATAGGTCTCAAAGGTGCCACTGGACTCAAACTTTGTTCTACAGCAAAATGGTGTTTGCTTGAGAACAGAACTTCTCCTAGATCATCTCTAACTTCCTTGCAGCTATGAAAACTACATGTACTGTGGCATCTTCTTCATGGACAGCTGAAACAACCTGGGAACATTTTCTAAAAGCAAAGGCTGTTCTCAGTCAAATGTAATCAAAACTGAGTCAACTGCATAAAGAATGCTCACAATAGGAAAAGCATTTCTTGGATGATAAATATGTTCACATAAATATGTGTTTAAAATTATTCACCTCATTTTTATTAGAATTTCTGAGGTATTATTTGTATCTTGCTTTTGCGCTGGCATATAGAGATGGTACCTTAGAGTATCCAATCATCAGTGATAAATGCACACATGACATACTCATATATAGCCATTCAACTGATCTCTCAAAGAATGTATTTATTTTTTGTCATTTGGCACATTAGAGAGTAATATGAGCAAAAGATCTTTCCCAGGGAGGTTATAACCTAAATTTAGGTGGATGGGAAGAAACAAAGGGGAAAACTGAGGGAACCACAAGGGAGGTTAATGCAATCACTCAGTATGCACTGAAGAATAAAGGCCAAACTAGATATTCACTTTTTAAAGAACTGGGTTCCCTGCAGTTCCAGGTTCCTTGCCATACAACATCCATGGGGAACATCTATTAAAAACTAAGCAGAGACCGTTTGGGCTCAGACACTGTGGCAGGAGGGGCTCCTGCTTCTCCACCCAGCAATTTTCCATGTTGAGATAGTGCTGGGGTGAGGAATTATTTCACCACTTCTGCTGTTCCATGTATTCTGTTCCTCAGACCCAACTCTAAAAAAATGAACATCTAGTTTGGCTCTAAGCTGAAGACTGGAGAAACAGAGACAAGTGGAACCAGATAAGGGCTCTGGAAGTACCAGGCATAAATGAAAGAGTCTTTGAGGAAAGCAGGATGCCTGGATGTGGGTGGTGGTAAATATAGGCACATATAATATAGGTCTTAATATATAATATAGATTTTAATTGTGGTGTACGTTTTGCAGATGCTTTTGGGGCATGGGGAACAAACTGAGCAGCAATTTTCTTAACTGTTTAACTCAAAATAGTTTCAGTAATTGTGCCTGTCATAATAATGTCATAAATCTATAAATAATAAGTTGCATTAATCTAGATAGGACTATATAGGCAAAAATGTATAAGAACAGATATGTTACTATACATTGATGAAACTGAAAACATGTTTGTTGAGATACAGCAGTGAGTTTTCAAAGTACATGAAATACAAATTCTAGAAGGGACAGGTAATTGTTGAAAGAACATTGGCATTATTGTTTTTGCAACCTTGCATGCATGATGTTTTACTTCTATAGATCATCAAGCAAAGCTAAGGTGCAAAAGCAGCATGCACTATGATATGTAAAAGGTTTAAAATGAAGTGCAAGCAGCAGAAATAAGCAGCCCAGCCCGAAACACAGTTCATATATAAATGTTGTAAAATAAATAAATCTTTCGACAAATTTGGGCCATGTCAAGCTGGTTGCTGTGGTAGCTAGAATCACCTTTGCATCATGCAGAAATGTCTCTCCTTCCTCTACAGACTTTGTTTTGTGATGCTGATTTCTGCACCAGAAATCCTCAAACTGGGCTACCACATCGTGTTGTCCCTGAAGACAATCCAGAAGCTTCAGTTGATGCAGAATGCTGCCATCCACATGGTTTAGTGCTAAACAGGGGTCATTTCGTAGAAAAAGAGGTGCAGGAGCTCATTAGCATAACTCATTAGCATAACTCATTAGCATATGCCACACACCCTGACATCACCAGAAATGTGTCAGAAGGCAACACCCACTGCTCAGGCTCCACTGGACTGTTTTGGATTCCTAGCTATTGGGGGGAGGACGTGCAGATCTGTCCTCGTAGAGGAGGGAGAGCTTGTACCTGAATAAAACTTGGTCTTAAAGGTGCCGCTGGACTGTTTTGGACTGGGGGGCCGGGGGGAAGCTCTGCAACTTATCTGGCTGCTTCTTGCTCTGACTGAGGGCTGCTGGGAGCAGGGGGTGGGGCTTGTTGCATGTGCCCACCCCCTGGGCTCTTTACTGTTGGAGCTCCGCTCCTGTGCGCTCCTGCAGGAAATGACCCCTGGTGCTAGACATTGTGACCATATTCAACCATTATTACAGCAGTTACACTCATGGTTCCTTGTGGATTGATTAATTATGAAAGAGCTAGTGTGGCATAGTGATTATAGTGCTGAACTGGGGAGTCTCATGTTCAAATCTTCACTGAGCCATAAAGCTTTCCATTTGACCTTAGGCCATTTACTCTCTATCTCAGTATATTCTGGTCTCATCATGGTTGTTGTGATGTAAACATTGTATAGGTAACAACCATGGCAGTGATCCAGAGCTCCTTGGAGGAAGGGTAAAATTAAAATGTAATGGGTTACTTATTTAATATATTTCTTTGTGTTGTGGATGGTTCACTGTGTCTTCCAGGTCAGAACGCTATAGAGGATAAGCTAATGCACCAGACTGATACAAAAGTGAGTTCTCAGCCAGACCCATCTCAAGCAATCCTTGTCACCATTTCTCCCCCAAACAAACTGGGATGGACAGCGGAGGAGAAAAACTGGTGCATGGAAGTAGGTGATCCTATGAATAGAAGAGAGTCATGGGGTGGATGGAGTAAGAAGGCAAGTTCTTGTGCGAAATTAGGCTGAGCTGAAAACAGTGCTGTGGCTGTGCTCCACTTCCCAGAGTGCTTCATTTTATCTTATATTTAAGTTTTATTATCCTTGTTTTTCCAGGCGTTTTGCTGGCTAGTAGCCACATTAAGAAGAGAGTTAGTAACTGACACTTGCTGTTTTGGCTCTCTAAATTCTTCTTAAAATAGGCTTGAGTGAGGCTGACACTGATACGAATGCCGAAGTCTCTTGCCTGGAGAGCTGGCTATAAACCCAGGGGTGGGGGAGTAATATTGCCTTGTGCGGGAAACATTTTCACTTTTATATTTATTTCCTCATTTAAAACTCTTGCTATAGCTTTAGAGTTTTAATTTATGTTTTTATAGCCGTTACCGCCACCACCCCACTAGTTAAAAAGCCGATTAATGACTAGGGTATTGTCTCAAGCAGGCATAGAAACTTTTGAAAGCTGTATGGGTCTGTGACGTTAATTTAGAACAGACACCTCACCCTCAGGCCGCTGCTGCGATAGCTATTTTATAACAATTTTATAATAATTTTACAACAATGTTAACAACAATTTTAATATATAAGACCAACTTAGTCACATTTGGGTCCTTAAGTTTTTTATTACTTTATAATTTTGTATTAATCTTTATCTCATGCTTAACTCCAATTTACATTTATATTTAACTCCAGTTAAATATTACACTCTTCTTTTAAGGCTAGGATGGGGATCAAACGTAGATACCCCCTTGAAGGAATACAACACATAACAAAACAGCAGACTAGAGGATTTATTTGGGATAGAAACAAAAAAAATCATTTTGATGTTTTGGACACCTCTGAAAAGGAGTTACAGCAAGATAGGGATCGCGAGTGGGAGGAGAGCAGAGGACCCAGGGGTACAGCCAAGGGAAGAAGTGAGCGACCAGTACAGTGCTCTCCATTAGGTGATAGAGATATCAAAACAAGGGAGAATAAATTTAGTTTATTGGCAGCCCAAACATATCTTATTGCAAAATAAAATTTACAAAAAATTAGATGTGCTAACTTCTTACATCCTTCAAAAT
The DNA here is from genome assembly GCF_001447785.1 of Gekko japonicus. Classification (NCBI taxonomy): domain Eukaryota; kingdom Metazoa; phylum Chordata; class Lepidosauria; order Squamata; family Gekkonidae; genus Gekko; species Gekko japonicus. Next base: position 513,737 of record NW_015168662.1, on the reverse strand, counting down.
GAGAAGCAAGGGAAGGAAGCAGCCAGCAGTCCCTCAGAGTCTTCTCCAGCACCATAATTCAAAAGAATCTATTCTTCGGCGCTCGGCCTTCCTTATAGTCCAACTCTCACAGCCATACATGACTACTGGGAATACCATTGCTTTGACCATGCAGACTTTTGTTGGCAGGGTGATGTCTCTACTTTTTATCATGCTGTTTAGGTTCGCCATCGCTTTCCTCCCAAGGAGCAGGCGTCTTTTAATTTCATGGCTGCTGTCACAGTCTGCGGTGATCTGGGATCCCAGGAACATGAAGTCTGTCACTGCTTCCACGACTTCCCCTTCTATTTGCCAAGGAGTGATGGGGCCGGATGCCATGATCTTAGTTTTTTTGATGTTGAGCTTCAAACCCGAGAACTACAGAAACATAAAATCTTGGCCAAATTTTACTGTTGCCCCTTATTTAGATAACATTACCTATGAACCCTATAGATGGGCCTTTTCCAGAGCCCATTTTGAGGCACTCCCGCTGTACTGCAAGGTAAATTCACTCGAGTCCCAATGCATGAACGTATATGCCCATGCATGGCTAATATGGTGGAATCAATTACTCATGTCCTCCTGGTCTGCAGATTCTATCAGGAGGAACGAGACCATCTTATACTACCCCTTCTGTCTAGATTTAGCCCTTTGCAGTCTTATCTTGACTTTAGGCCAGAAGTCCTTTGTAAATTCCTCTTAGATCTCATTCAGAGCTCAGTGACTTACGCTGTGGCAAAATTTTGTTGCTTAGCTATTAGGAAACGTAAACTTATTTTAGCTGAAAAAATGGTATGATTCTTTTATTAATACTATTTTACTTTACTAATTTTATTAACTCTCTCCTGTTAATGTTTTTATATTATTCCCATGTTATTACTGTTTTAATCCCTTTTATATCAGAATTGTACTGTTTTACTGACTCCTGCCGCAATAAATTAAATTGAATTGAATTGAGGTAGCATGAAGTTATTTCTCCTCTCTCCTTATATATAATTGAGTTTTTGTCCCCCAACATTCTATGCGCGCCAAAATAGGATGGCCGCACAAACTGCCAGTCAAAAGATGCTGGCTGGGTTGGCTGGCTGCTTTGTGGAGCCCATGTCAGCCCTGGCCAGGGTCTTCGGCTCACTCTGCTATGGTCCTTGGAGAGGATGGGGCCATCTGCAGGCTAAGCTAGGGGAAGGCCTTCAGAGGTCCAGCTGACCGTGTGGCCTTCCTCGGCCTGCAGAACCGAGAGGGAATCACGGCGCTGGCGGAGGGTGGCTCGGCCGTGTCCCAGCCATCCGCTGAAAGCGAGCACCGCTGCCAGGAGCCGGGGAAAGGAGGCTGCAATGCCAGGCGACAGGGGCTGGGGGTGCAGCAAAGGCAGGCCCGGCAGCAGGAGGAAATGGCAGCCTCGGAGAAGTGAATTGGAAGTGAGGGGGATGAGAGAGGGTGGAGATGGTAGTGAAGGAGGTTGGTAACTAACAGGTGGGTGGTCTGCCTCGCTCCACCACCTTCTCGGGGGGGCTGTGCTGGCCCCAGCTGGCCTCAGAGATGGGGGAGGCAGCCACTCCACGCTTCCCTCGCTTGGCGCGGCTGGACACGGGGAGGCGGCAGCCCCTTCTATGGGGGAGTTCCCTTTGCTGGCCTTGGGGTGGGGGAGGTGATTGTGCCATGCTTCCCCCACCCGGTGCGGCCTTGCCCGGGGAGGTGGCGAGCTCTGCTTTGGGGGGCGCGAGAACAACCCCCTTCCCCACTGCAAGGCCTCTCTCTGGTGGCCATGCTAGTTTGGTGTAGTGGTTAAGTGTGCGGACTCCAATCTGGGAGAACCGGGTTTGATTCCCCACTCCTCCACTTGCACCTGGCTGGATGACCTTGGGTAAGCCATAACTCTGATAAGAGCTGTTCTTGAAAAAAGAGAAGTTTCTGTCAGAGCTCTCTCAGCCCCACCTACTTCACAGGGTGTCTGTTGTGGGGAGGGGAAGGGAAAGGACTTTGTAAGCCACTCTGAGACACCTTTGGGTAGTGAAGGGCGGGGTATAAATCCAAACTCTTCTTCTTCTTCTTCTTCTTCTTCTTCTTCTTCTTCTTCTTCTTCTTCTTCTTCTTCTTCTTCCCTCACCCAGAGCAGCCTCCATCAGCTAGGCTGTGGGCCCTGCATTGGGGGGGGCTCCGCCAGCCCCGGCTGGGCTCAGGGAGGGGGTAGCCGGCTGTGCCGTGCTTCCCTCGCCTGCCACGCTCTGGCCCTCCTTCGGGGGGGCAAGCCCCGCCGCCTTGGCCTGCAGCAGCCACTCTCCCTAGGGCTCATTGTCTCTTCTCACAATGGGCCTTGCCCCTAGTAATGGATATAAATGAATTTTTTAAGTATCTTGCTACAAGGGTTGGGGGCTTTCATACTTGTAGAAGAACCTGGGATTTAAGGATCTAACATAATTTTGATTCAATATTCTAGCTGTCCCATGTATTTTAAGTATGCATCCTATTACAATCTCTTTACATGTAGAGTCTGTAAAAATATTTATAAATGTTAATGGGTGTACTTGATGTGTAAATGTGTTCTTTAAACTGTGATCATAAATAAACTTACTTGGAAGTGGATTGTGTTTGTTAGGCAAGGTCTGGCTTTCTCAATTATCTCATTGAAAGGACTGATGCAACTGGGAAAATCCAATTCAAAAGAAAAGAAAACTAAACTACACTTTTAAAGAAACAATCGGGCAGGTCAGGTTGGTAATTAATTTGCTGGAAGAAAATGGTGCTATATTCAGGCTAGAATAGAATTTTAACGGAAAATGAAACTTTTCAATGCCTTTTTAAAATAAACTGGAAATTTACACTTCCTAACTAATTAAAATATTTTTTTAAATTTGTAAAAGACAGTTTATAACAGATTGTGGGCAATTTTATCATGCCTTTTTAAAAGAGTCAGATGGTGCTTAGCATGAAAACAAAGGATATAAGGATGCAAGCCTCTCATTCAAACTAAGGTAGTCATGTAATTGCAATTTTCCAGTTTTCTGAAGTCAAGCATTAATTATCTCATAGTGACAGGTGAATATCCCAAAGAAAGCAGGGATATAATTGGCAAAAAAAGAGGTCATTGTCCATTTGAAGCTGCTGCTGGCAGCCACTGAAATTCAGGAGAATCCTATGAAAAAAATGGACGGTTGCTCTCACAGATGATCTCCACAGACAGCTGGAGGCCCGGGTCACAAACGTTGCTAAACTGGCATTTTACCATCTTTGCCAGGTTAAACAGTTGGTTCCCTTTTTGTCTTCCTTTGACTTAGCTACAGTGATCCATGGAATGGTCACTTCCAGGTTGAACTACTGTAACTCACTCTATGCAGGGCTTCCCTTGAGTCTGAACCAGAAATTGCAACTGATCCAGAATGCAGCTGTGTGCGTTCTGACAGAAACATCCTTTAGGAGCACATATTCAACCTGTGTGCTCCAGAGTGAGGACTGGATCAGGTTCAAGGTTTTGATGTTGACCTTTAATGCCCCAAAGGGTCTGGGACCAGCATGTCTTTGGGACTGCTTTTCCTGGTATATCCCCCTGTCATGATCTGGGCTGTGCAAGCATAGCCTAGCAGGCCCAGGGAGCCTGGCTAGCAGTAGGGGAGACTGGGCCTACAAATCCCAGAAGGCCTTGGGAAGTTTTGGCACCGATTTTGACCAATAAGGAAGAAGAGGGCTGGGGAACAAAAGAGCTGGTGCCAGAGCAGAAGCTGTTCTTCTTTCCAGGGGACAGAGCCAGAAGGGACTGAGGCTGCTATAGGGAAGAGACGCTCATCCTGAGGGAAGAGTGAGTAGTCTAGTGCCACTTGTAATAGTGAGCTAGGGACAGTATGTTTAGATGTGTTAGGGCATTTGATTTCTTTTCACCCACTTACTGTTATTATTCTGCACTTTGTTGTTTGACCTCTTATAAAATAAACTACTTTCATTGTTCACTCTGCCTGGTCCTCACGCCTATTATTCGGCCAAAAGGGAAATCTGAAGGTCTTGAGAGAGTGCTCTGGGCCTTCTCAAGGGAGCCTGGAACCAGAGTGGTGGCAGCGTCAGGTGACACCCCACCTGAGCCATGACACACCCAAAGAGCGTTATGCTATAGTAATCAAAATCTGCTGGTGATACCTCATCCAAAGAGCATCTGGCTGTCCTCAACCAGATGCAAAAAGGGAATCACAGCTCCAAAGATCCAAAAGAAAAAGCAAGCTGTATGCAAGTGCTATACAGAATCAGTGCTCAAGACACATGGGGAAAAAGCTTTATAGTGCTAATATCAAACTATGGCCCCGATCACACGGGCAGGAAACTGCAGAGGAGAAGCGTGGCTGTTTGCCCTGGGGCAAACTACTGCGCAGTTACGCGATCAGACCTTCTGTGGAGGTCCTGTGGAGGTACCGTGGAGGTTCCATGGCAAGGGAGAGGTGCCGATCACAGGACAAGCCGGAGCGCAAGGAAGAACCGCGCGCCGCGGCAAACTGTTTTTTATTTTTGTGTACATGACAAATGTGCATGCTCCGTTGGGTGCGCATGCGCTTCCACAGACTTGGACAAAAAAAACCCCCCACCTTATTTGCAAGGGGACATGGGCGGGCGCCGGATGCCACCGGAAACACGATCAGACGCCCGCCCTTGCCCCGCAGTTTCCGGAAACTAGTACCTCCAAGGTACTAGTTTTTTGCCACGCAGTTTCGGCTGGAAGCCTCGGTTGAGCCACGGGAGTGCTACGCTTCCCAGATGTGCTGGTGAGATCGCGCCCGGAAACTCCGCCTGTTTTCCATCTCACTTGTGTGGCTTCTGTTCCGTGTGACCACAGCCTATGTATAAATGACAATGATACAAAGAAGAAGGAAAGGAGGTCCAAAAAAGTGCAGGTGTGCAGGTTGATGAAGTTTTCTGGAATACAAATTCATTTCGACTTGCTGTTTTATTGCAAAGGAACTGCAAAGGAACTTCAGGAACAGACTAGGAGGGGAAATTGCTGAGTTGCAAGTTATTACAATACTCAGAACAATGGAATCCCCAGGATTTAACAGGGATATTGGTTTCTTATCTAATTATATATGCTAATCTCATTCAGCCCTTACATCTGTATTCTCACCAGTCCCTCATGTCCCCTTCAATTTATTTTATTTCTTATTTGGAATGATAGATTAGAATAATACATTGTAATGTAACATAATGAATAGAAGAATGTAATGTAATTTGGAATGATAGATTGGAATGTATTTCTCTGGTCTTAGGGCAGGGGAGATTACTCTTCATAGCGAATTGCCCCACTTCAAAGAAGAAGATGCCATAAGGTCACCTCCATGCTTGAGTGGCGATGGATGGAGCATAATGGCAGGGTCTCAGTTAATTACTCTCAGCATTCCGCAATTAATTCCATCAAGCTCCAATTTTGACATATTTATTTCTTTCTTTATGCTTTCCCCAGAATTAAACTCAAAGAAATGGTAACCATATAAAGTAAACTTGTTATTCCTGTTTGGTTCTTGAATCTGTTAAACATCTTCATTATGTTGTATGCTAATTTACTGCTCACCCTCTACCTACATGTATGGACTGGTAATTTCCATTTCATTATATTGGAAGAAGTGTGTCTGCACACGAAAGCTTATACTTTGAATAACACCTTGTTGGTCTTAAAGGTGCCACTGGACTCAAGCTTTGTTCTGCTGCTTCAGACCAACATGGCTACCCACCTGGGTCTATCTTTGTGTGGGGAGGAGAGTGAGGGGAGAGAGTGACTCGGCAGGTAATTGAACTGACACAGGGACCTCTTCCAGTCAGAAGAGCTAGCAGATGTTGCTGCTGAAGAGAATAATGTTTGTAAGCATTTCTGTGCATAAGATTTCCATTTCCCACCAATCAGACATGGCACTGTCTCTCCTGGATTGTAGACCCTTCAAAGGGATTCTATGAAAGTGCATCCATAGAAAAAATGCATCTGAATAAGTAATATAAATACCTTTCAGAGAAACAATCCCGATTGCCATCAGTTCATTTCTTAGAAAGCAATTTTTCAACAATCCAGAAAGGTCATAAAACTGGTCAGACATGTAACAACTAAAATACACATTTAGATATATGGAGTACTACTTTGAAAAACATTAAAAAGCATGTGTGTTTATTATTATGATGAAATGGATACATTCAAAAGTGATAAAAAGAGCTATTAGAGTACCAGGACAAAAATGAATGATTTCTCTGAAGCACTCCTTTCTTGTAGCTCTGAACAATGGCTGCTTAAGAATCCCTGCCAGCAATAAGTTCTGCCAAGGTTTCTGACTATTCTATTCACTATAGGACACTGGATCAGTTCATTCTTCTGACTTCTGTTTTACTTACTTGCAACAGTATTGCCTATAATGTTCATTGTTGTTTTTATAGTTGGGAGCAATCATTGAACAGTTAGCAGCCTTTCCTGCTGCTTTGATTCCAAAACAGTAGCCTCTTCAAAAATTACTTTGTATAGCTATAAATGTAGTTCAATATATCAAGGTTACTGTCTTTTCTGAGAGGACCACGCTACACATTATACGAGAAAGTAATTACATTCATGACTGAAGAAAGCACAGTGATAATGTGTTAAATATCTCTGCCCTCACATATACATATGTGAATGACAGATACATGTGAATGTGAACAGATCCATGTGAATGTGAACAGATACATATAAGAATGATAAAGTATTAATGAAATCTAAAGATTACTGTATCCATTTTACTGTGCAACCAAGATTTTAAAAAGGCTTGTTACAAATGTATGATGCAATATGACTGTAAGCGAAGCACACATGGATGAAAATTTGCAAGGGTTTTATTGAAAAAATAAACTTTATTTGCAAAAGAGATTTGCATGTAGCAAGAACCAGCAAAGTTTGCATTGGGAATTTGCTGTTCAAGACCAGGAAACAAAATGTAGGACAGAATTTCTGTGGCAAGTTTTGCACTTGTGAAAAGTGCACCACAATGAGGCAGTCTGGTTCAGTCCTTTGTGATGTCTTTTACACTTATACTTTTTATATTTACTGCAGTGCTCACAAATTGACTGATCCCTATCCTAGACCATACTGATATAGTTGTCATTCAATATGGGCATGTACCCATTATGGTACCATATTGCATAGATAATTCACCTGTGGACAGAAGATGGTTGACTAAGTGAAAGACTTAAGGGTTAAACATAGGTACCTATGTGTATCACTACAATTCTGCATCCTTCCATAAACTGAGCATTCCATAATGTAACAACTTCAGAGAATAAAGCCTGCCCAATCCACATTTGTAATGCCATAAAATTACTAGTAATAATCTCTGTGGATCATTGGTTTCAGCCACTAACTGACACTTGGGATGCATGACAGATATTATATTTCTTTGGTATATCAGCTTAAGACTGTTGATTATTCTCTTGCTTGCATTATGAGATCTTAAATTCCAGTTTCAATGCTCTTTGATCATCATAAAATCAATGGAACCAACCTCATGATATAAGATTAAGTACAGCAAGGCAAATGCACTCAACTTTTATATCTTTCTACAAGTGTCAAGCAGTGTCAGCACTTTCAGGAAATAAAATGTAATGAGCTGGTACAACAGTATGAATTTAGGGGACATGATGAATGCATTCCTAATTTCCTCTGAGGATGGACAATATTTTAATTCTCTTGATCAAAGTTTACATTGTCTTTTCTTACTTTCTCTGTGCAGGCTGCAGTGCTTTCATGTTTGCAGCACTTCTGGGAATACCAAATAAGGTTCCTAGAGTTGGATTCTTAAGGACATTAACATCACCATTGTCCCTTTGTCATGGGGGTGAAGAAAACTACATGCCAATGTCTATACACATCCATTCAATTCCACATTTCAACACAACATTTTGTTTATAGAAAATATGCCTGGTGGACATACCTGACAGCATTTAGAATTAATGTCAAGTCCCTTCTCAGTCCACACTATATAGCTGTTAGCTGTACTCTTAACACCATTCCATTGTTCTCTTGAGATTAGATCCTCAGTCTCTTTTTTTCCTGTCTCCAGGGTTACTCATGTAGTTATCACGGTCGCCAGTTTATTTCTGGTTTTGTTTCTTACATTGCTTTTTAAGTTATTGGTTGATGATGTAAACATCAAAATCTCTCCTTTTCTTCAGTAGCATTTGACAAATAATTTGTAGTATGAGTAGTGGGAGAGTTTGCTGCATTATTATTCAACAAAAGAATGCAGAAAATAAATTATTCCAAATATTATTCTCATTTCCTACATAGCAATGTTATAGAAAAAGCAAAGTAAAATTCCTGAGTACTATTATATATCCCCCACCCAAAACTTGCTCTACACGTCTACTAAAATATTCTGTGTTGTGCCTACTAAATCATCCAGTGCAAATAAATTAGATTGACAGTGCAATCCTATGCAGAGCAACTCTACTCTAAACTCGTTAATTTCAATGGGCTTAGACTGCAGTAGCTCTGTATAGGATTGCAGTATTGTTTTCCTAACCCTTGCCAGTGAATAGACATAGGGTCTGGTCACACGGACGTTTAGTGCGGGACTCACAGCTGATCTCTCCCGCAGTAAAGGTTCCTGTCTATATAGGCAAACCCGCTTCCCGCTCCGAAGCCGGCAGATTCCCGTGGTTTCAGCTCTTTCACCCGCGTTGGAGCAGGTGTTTTCCGACATCTCGCGCTTTGTATCCGTGGTTTTGGTATCTGGACAGCAATCCGCCGTGACCACGCTACCCTCCCCCCCATTTTTTTGGGTTTTTTTGTTTCTGGTTTTAATTATGCGCTTGTGCAAACAGGCGCTAGCTTTTATTTTGGTCTTTTCCAGCTGTCAAACGAGCAAAAAAACCTGCCGAGCACAGGCAGAGCTGGGAACTTTGTTCGGGAAGGAGCGAGTGAGTTCGAAGCTGCTCCCGGGTGTGTGCGCTGGCCAGAGAGAGAAGGAGGAAGGAGGCAGGCTGGGAAGGGAAGCCGCCGCCGCCGCCGCCGGGCAGGAGACGAAGCCCAGGCACGGCCTCTCCGCCCAAAGGGGAGTGAAAAGTTAGGCGACTCATCGGTGGCACTCCCGGCTCCTGTGCTTGGGGGGGGGGTGTTTGCGGCCGCGGATAGGAGATAGGATGGCGAAGGTCTTTTTATTAGTTTGTATGTACGCCCAAGCGCATGGGAAGACAAGCGAATGCCCAGATATATTAAAAAAACCCGCCTGTATGAACAGTACTTCACGCGAGGGAAGCGGAAGACAGAGGGACCGTCTGACCACCTCCAAGCGATATAAAATGTCACAGATATAAAAATCGCGGGAAAACTAGCGCGGTAAGAGGTCCGTGTGACCAGACCCATAATGAGTACATTGTCCCTCCTCCTACAGCCAACTTGGATCAAGTATTATGTCACTCTTTTTTGATGGATTTAGTGGTTCCTCTCTTTAAACCTGCAATGCCACATCTTCAAACCTATTTTTAAAAGCTAGAACACATTCATTTGTCCAGTTTTAAGACCGGCATGCTTTTTCAGAATATGTATGTGAAGGGCCTTCCCCTAAATTTCAGCCACTTTTTCTTTAAATTTTATTTACTTTATTTATACTCTGCTTTTCACCCCAATGGGGACCCAAATTGTTTTCTCCTGCACCTTATCCCCACAACAACCCTGTTAGGTAGATTAGGTTGAGAGCATGCAATGGGCCCAAGATCACCCAACAAGCTTCCATGAGTGAGTGGGGATTTAAACCAGGGTTTCCCAACACTCTGATCACTATACAGCAGTCTAATGGATATGGCCACCTCCATCAACATTCATGGTGCTTCATGTAATATCTTCTGACTCTAATACGCAATGTGCATGCAATAAGAACATAAGACTCTTGCTGAATCAGACCAGTGGTCCATCTAGTCCAGCATCCTATCTCACACGGTGGCCAACCAGTTCCTCTGGAGGATCAACAACAGGGCATAGTGGCTGAGTTCTTCCCCTGATGTTGTCTCCTGGCTCTGTGATTCAGAGGTTGACTGCCTCTGAATGTGAAGGTTCCCCTTAGTCACCATGGCTAGTGGCCACTGATAGAGCTATCCTCCATGAATCTATCTAATCACTTTTTAAAGCTGTTTATTACTGTGGCCATTGCTCTGGCTTCTGGCAGCAAATTCCACATTTTAATCACTCTCTGTTTAATGATGATAAGTGGGGGCTCCAACTCACCCACAGGCCCCGTTTGTGGTCCTGTGCAGACAAGGAAAGCCAGCGAGGATGACAGCAGCCATAGCTGGCCTCATCCTGCAAGGCAGGACAAACTGCACAGGCAGCTTGGAGGATGGGCAGTAGCAACAGTGGGAAAACCTGGCCCTCCCCCTCCCAGGTGGGCCTATGATGGGGCCTGAGCTGGGTGTGGGGGAGGGGGAAAGGGAGGGGCCACCATGGGAAAGCATGCCATGCCACCCAGCCAGCTCACCTGGCCATGTGGGATCACATGCCCACCCATCCCTCCCTGTGTGTTATTACTTTAGAGAAAGAAGGCATGTGGGGGGCTGTGGGTAGTCCCGCTGGAGGTAGGAGACACATTACGACGACACATGAGTTATGTTTCTGTCAAGGTGTTTTATACTTCATTTATCTGTCACAACCTTGGGGCGGTATCAACATGTGGCCAGATCCATTTTAGGAAAACCGGCCTGCATGCCCATTTTCCCAGCATATGAGGATCCCCTTAAGGGATTGTAGAGTGAGGGCTTTCAAGGGGCATACCCAGCTTGGGGCTGCCAACAGGTTCCCCTCATGCTCACATGGCAGTGGGGGCCACTTAGTGGCAATCATCCTTTTGGAATCTGACATCCTCCCAGCCCATGGTTCTCCCCCACCCAAGCAGGCGGGCTGGAGTGTGATGGGGTACATCAATTGGCAGGCAGGTCAGTTGGTGCCAGGATCTGGAGGATCCATGCTGTAATCAATTAAAGTTGTGGCCATTTTATTCCAAAATGTTGTGATTGTGTTTTTGGTGGGCTGTTGTAAAGGGGTCCTCGCCTTCTCTGCCCTCTCCCGTCCCCTAGGCACTGGGGCTGTGAGTGTATTGTGGTTTTAACCACCTACAGAAAGAAGTTTTTAGAACTATTTATTGGGATGACCTTAAGAAAATAAACTAAGTTAACAAGAGATGAAGAAGAGATAAAAAGAGATGTTAATAAGAGATAGAATACATTAATGTAATTGATCGTGCAGGCCCAAAGAGAATTATAACATTCTAAGTAAATTGACTTCAATAAACTTAGAAGGGTATAAGAACTCTATTTATGACTGCACAATTATTGTCTCTTTTCTCAATTCAGGTCAAGGTTCTTTTACTTTTAAAAAATAGTTTATGGGGGAAATGTAACCATGGACAAGTTTCTGGTAGATTGTTTAGGTTGAGTAGAATTGTTATTTGACATTCAGTGATTAACACATGGAATTCACTGCCACAGGAGGTGGTGGCAGCTACAAGAATGGAAGGCTTCAAGAGCGAATTAGATAAACATATGGAGAAGAGATCCATCAGTGGCTATTAGCCACAAGGTATAGATAGGAACTCTCAGGCTGGGACAAGTGATGCACTGTATTCTTGGTGCTTGGGGGAGCAACAGTGGGAGAGCTTCTAGTGTCCTGGCCCCACTGATGGACCTCCTGATGGCACCTGGTATTTTTGGCCACTGTGTGACAGAGTGTTGGACTGGAGGAGCCATTGGCCTGACCCAACGTTGGCTTCTCTTATGTTCTTTTGTAGCTTGATACTCATGTTCAGGTGTACTTTGCACTTTTTCTATTTTCTTACATACAGCTCCTCATATAAGAGGGATTAAGGGGCTTGGCTTGTAATGGCTTGTCTCCTTTCTTCAGGGTTAGGGACCCAGCGGTTCGAAAGTTCCATTAATATCAAATAAGTTCAAGTAGATAGATGGTAGGGGGCACCCTCCCCCATTGTGGGGGTCGTTGGAGGGTCAGAGCTCGGCGGACAGTGAAAGCAGCGACCGGCGAAAATGGCGTCCGGGTACATCGGTGGCGAAACCAGACGGCAGTGGAGAAGGCAGAGCCGGGATGACGCGCGAGCATGGCAGCGCAGGCGGGGTGGAGCCGCGAGGACAGAGCCATGGCCGCGCCGAGCATGCCGCGTGGCAGAAGGGCCAACCAATCCACCGCTGAAAGATTGCCAGGAAGGAGCCAGAAGCCGAAGCTGAAGACAACGGAGCCGACCCGAGAAAGAAACACCTCCACTGGGAGCCGTGAGTGATGTCACCACGCCTAGACCCGAGAAAGAAACCCCTCCACTGGGTGCCGGTAGGGATGTCCCCACCCCTAAGAATTGTGGCCATAGGTTAGGGATAATGAGTAACTGTAGCCGCTCAGAGACCCCTTCGGGGGTTAGAGCGGGGTAGCAAGTCGAAGAAATAAATAATAATAAATAAATAAAGGGTGGCTCTTGGGGAGCAGCTGTCCTGGGGGCACCCAGTAATCTGTGGAGTGCCTCAAGTGGCAGTACTCTCTTCGATGCTATTTAACAATTATATGCGCCCCCTTGCCCAGATTGCCCGGAGGCATGGGCTAGGGTGTCACCAATATGCGGATGACACCCAGCTCTACCTGTTGTTGGGTGGTCAGTTTGACTCTACCCTGGAAGCCCTGGACCAGGCATTACAGGACGTGGCTGGATGGCTTAGACTGAGTCGATTAAAATTGAATCCGATGAAGACGGCGATCCTGTGCATGAATCAGAGCGGCACGGGGGCAGGGATCCCATTACTGGCCTTCAATGGGGCACCGTTGGTGCCAGTGCCAAAGATCAGGAGTTTGGGAGTGCTCCCTGACAACGGAGGCCCAGGTAGCAGCCACTGCCAAGGCAGCCTTTTACCATCTTTGGCTGATTATGCAGTTGGTTCCCTTTCTCGAACGCAAAGATCTGGCTTCAGTGATCCACGCAATGGTTACCTCGAGGCTGGACTACTGCAATGCTCTCTACATGGGGCTTTCCTTGAGGCAACTCTGGAAGCTGCAGCTGGTGCAAAATGTGGTGGCCAGACTGTTGATGGGTCTTCCTTTGTGGGAGCACATCCAGCCTGTGCTAAAGTCGCTACACTAAAGTCCAGGACCAGGGCATTTTCCCTGGTGGCACTGACCTACTGGAATGAGCTTCCTGGTGAGATCAGGGCCCTGTGGGACCTCCAGCAGTTCCGCAGGGTTGTGAAAATGGAGCTTTTTCAGTGGGCATTCCAGTAGGAGAAGCCGGTGCCGACCTGCCAGCTGAAGCTATTTAAAGTGGTTGTACCATGGATGGTGTTCTGGATGCACTTTATTATACTGAGCCACCAATGATATATACAAATGGTTTTAAGTTGTTATGTAAAGGTAAAGGTTCCCTTGCTCGAAAGCCAGTCGAATCCGATTCTAGGGTTGCGGTGCTCATCTCCGTTTCAAAGCCGAAGAGCCAGCGCTGTCCGAAGACGTTTCCGTGGTCATGTGGCCGGCATGACTAAACACCAAGGCGCACGGAACACTGTTCCCTTCCCACCGAAGTGGTACCTATTTATCTACTTGCAATTTCTTGCTTTCGAACTGCTAGGTTGGCAGGAGCTGGAACTAGAGACAGGAGCTCACTCCGTCTTGCGGTACCCGGGTCTTGAACTGCTGAACTACTGACCTTCCACAGCCTGCAGTTCAGCGTCTTAACCACTTGAGCCACCGCAGCTCCTTATTTTATATTTTTTATATTAAATGCTTATTGTTTTACTGGTTTTATGTAAGCTGCCCTGAGCCACCTCGGTGGGAGGGCGGGGTAAAAGTTAAATAAATAAATAAAAGAGACCTAGAGAGAAACTCCAAACTTAAACTTAAAGGTGTCCTGGACTCTAAATTTGTTGTACTGTTTCAGACCAACATGGCTGACCAACTGGACCTAGAGAGGAACTGTTACATAACTTTACACAAAGAATTGCCAACTTCACTCTCTCAAAAGGGAGATTTGTTGGGTTTATTATTACTAGAAGCACATTTTTCTTATGACATAACATAGCAGTGTCACTTATTGTCTTGTGTTCCTGATAACTATCTAGGGCCAAGAATGTACCCACTGAGATTCAACAGACATTTGGCAGTCATTTACAATGGAAGATTCTTTTCTTTTTTGCCTAATATTTAAAATGAGTGTTGGAAGCACTAAGGACTGGAGTGCAATTGGGAAGCACAGTGGGGAACAGATGCTCTTAATTTACCTCATGAAGTTTCATGCTGAAGCTCTTATATTTTATATCTGATTTATTTGTGTTTCCCCTTGAAGAACTGGAATGCTGGGAATATTGAGGAGATCTCATTTCTGATTAAAGTGACCAGGCATCATTTTTATGTGTACTTCTTTGTGTATTTTGTGTTTGTCTGCTTTTGAAGTGAACAGTGTTATATATGGTGAACCTCTGGCAATTATTCACACTGGTGGTTAACAGTGAACATTTAATGGTTTATTGCCTACAAACTGGGAATGCCAGATGTCCTCTTAATGAGAACATTTTCCCACTCACTTTGTAATCCTGATATCAGACCTAATTAGCTTAGTACATTCTGCTGCTTTGTTCATAGCTAGGAATGATACCATCCCAGCAGTAACAGAGATAAATAAATAAACACTGTGAGGCAGACTTTTATTGGTAGTTGCAGTGCCTTTCACTTGGCACAATATTCATTTAATTTATTTATTTAAAACCTTTATTTAAGCCGCTTTTCCACCCAACTTAGAGTCCCCAAGGCTAACAGTAAAAATATTAAAACAAGAATAAAAACCACATAAAATATGTAAAACAATGAAAACTAAACACATAAACACATTAATAGGAAGAAGGCTCAATAATAATCAGTGAAGTAATGCCAGACAAAACAGAAAAGTCTTCACCCACTGGCAGTAGTCAATGATAGAAGGGGGCAGATGGATCTTCTTAGGGAGAGAATTTCTTAATACTGGTGCCACAACCAAGAAGGCCCTCTCTCATGTTGCCATCAATCTAGCCTCAGATGGCAGAGACATCCAAGCCTCTGAAGATGACCATAGTGCTCTGGTAAGTTCATTTGGCAGTCCTTAAAGTATGCACCGTGATTTATACCCAGATTATCTGCCTCCAAAACTAGTACAATATCACTGCTGGCATGATATTGTGGTCTATGATTTCTTAGTTGTGGAGTGATCAACACATATCACTTGAACAGTTTTGACCACACATGACTTTGTCTTAAGATCAGATCTCTGGACCAGCTACAAAAGGAACTCTTTTCAAGACTTTGTAAAATCAAGTTTTTCAGCTTTTAAATTATGACCGAATTGAATGTGAAATTTGGTTCTGCATTTTGGTCAGACTTTTGCATGCTGTCTCAGCTGGTTCTGTCTCACCAGAATCCAAACAAGATCAGTGGTTGTAACATTTTTTGTATGGTGACCCACAAGTCCAAATTTATGTAGTGTAGTGACCCACTTTTTAAAAAATCAGCAACAGACCATGGACTGCAAAAGCCTGGGACCCATATTCTAAAATTTTGTGATCTACTTGGGTGAGGACCCAACAGGATGGGAAATGCTTTCAAAGGTTACTGTGTTGCCAGAGGCGCTGCCTTTACTGTTGGGTAGCCCCAAAGCAGGGGCACCCCACTTTCTATCCTCAACCAAAGTCCCCAAAAGTCATGCACTCTCAGCTTTAACCGCAGAGTCAGACTGCAAGTACTCTGCAAAAAGGTATTTCATATTTAGGTGACAATAAGGCAACCCTCAGAGCAAACCTCCAGTCTTCCCCCTCCACCCAGCTGAAATATGCTTATGGAATGACAATAACAGTTCCACCAGGTAAAACATCTAAATTTCTAAAGGCTATTCAGAGGCCACCTGGCGAGTAGCCCTGTCTCCAGTAATTCTTTGTCTCAACACTTGTCTTTTTTGCTCTGTCCCTCAGGATACTGAGATAAACCAATCAATCAGTCAAATGCTTAGCAATCTAATCAGGGACCCATCTCCCACCTTTTGTCTGTATGGGAACCTATACAACTGCCATGGCAGAACCATCAATGGTCATAAAATCCATTCAACTAGCCCCAGTACAGTCACCCAACACCTGGCTAAATCCTATCAAGATATGGTCAGTCTGATCATAGCTAGGCTCTGTCCCTCTGGAAGTTCATTGGTCACATGCAGGCTTTGCCCATCTTGATGCCACACACCCCTGGGACTCATCAATGGTCCAGGTAATCTATTGTTCTCACCTGAGACCAGCCCCCAAGGCCTTCCATTGGTCTGCCTTGTTTTCCAAAGTCTATAATGTTTAAGCAGATGGGCTCAGACCATGTGCTTCTGCCCTGATACCAACTGGCAGTCCACCCTCAAACCTCTGGGCCTGAGCCATAATCCTTTCTTCATGGACCTCTGCACATCTGTACAGATAGTATCACCCCATAACTGACCCTTATATCAGCTATCAATAACCTCTGCTTTCTCAGTTCTGTATTATGTGTGTGAATGCTTGATTTTATGTTTGTATGTGTGATAATCGTTTAGTAAAATAAATCATTGCTTTTTAAGATCTAGTCTCTGCATCCATTTCTGAGATTTGGATAAATGGGACTCCAGTATACGCAGGTCATGATCCTATATTTAATGCCTATTTCCTTTTAATATTCATATTCCCCACATTTATAAATCAAGGCAATTTGGCTAAACTGAACTATTCCGTATGCCTGGCTAGTCAGACAGCACAAGAGGAATGAGTAATGATATGACTTCCCATGCCAAAGATACCATTATTTTAATTTTCCTCAATTTCATCAGCTACTTGTGACTGAAGGAAGATTCCAGTGTGTTTTCCCAAAGAACTTCAGGGTTTCTATCCTTTCTATATTTCTCTGTGAGTGGAGGGATCTGACTGGGAGGTTAGAGTTTCTTTGTAAGAGTTTTTGAAATTACATTCCCTTTCTGCATGGTCAAAATGACAACATTTGCTAGTGAAGGTGCCATTAAAGCCTGTTTTTATATTAAAATGTAATGACCTATAGTAAAAATATTATAAACATGTGTAAAAGGAAAAAAATGGAGGAGGGGACTCAGAAAATGGGCAGTGTGCAAATGCTTACAATGATAATGCACAAAAACAAAAGGAACAAAAAATGGCAATTTGTATATCCCTAGATCTGAGGTAGAATCAGTTAGCTTTGCTTTCTTTCTGCAGCTAACTCCAACAAGACTAGTCTTGTTTTTCAGTCTGAATATGAATCTGTCAGTTTGCTGAATTTATTTTCATTTACAACTCAAGAAATTTTGTACCCTCCTTTATCAGAGTATTGATAAATCATTCAATGATATTTTATTTTACTCTCAAAGTAAATTCTGCAGTAACTGTGTTGCATGCCCACAATGTAATTAAAGCAGAGGCAGTTGCTTTTGTTTGTGCTGGTTGCTGTCTTCGAGCCTTTTATGTTTTGGAGAGCACAATCTTTGCTATGAGTAATAAGCTATACTCTGTTGGATTTGACAGTAGCAAGAGTATTTGGAATGAGAGATTTCTTATCTGAGGAATGCAAATACAAAGGGAAATTAAGATTAATTTAATATTTTACTTATACTCGAGACAGATTTGAGAGGCCTCTTGAAGTCAGAGAGCCATAATGAGATTGGTGGGAAACTGTACAATGAAATGTCAATAAGGGATGAAGCTGTGCCTTGCAAACATGATCTAGGGGGCAAACGAAATGATGCACCAGACACATGTCAGGACATGAGCCAGAGAAAAAGGGTGAAAATCCCTCTCACCGTCCTTTCTGTGGGAGCAGGGGTCATTTCCTGCAGGAGAGCACAGGAGCGGAGCTCCGGCAGTAAAGAGCCCAGGGGGTGGGCACATGCAACAAGCCCTCAGTCAGAGCAAGAAACAGACAGGTACGTTGCAGAGGGCCCCCCCAGCCCTAAACAGTCCAGTGGCACCTTTAAGACCAAGTTTTATTTAGGTACAAGCTCTCCCTCCTCTGCAAGGACAGATCTGCACGTCCCCCCCCCCGATAGCTAGCAATCTAAAACAGTCCAGTGGAGCCTGAGCGGTGGGTGTTGCCTGCCGGTGATGTCAGGGGTGTGGCATATGCACACCCCTGTGTGGGAGAGATTGGGGTGCTGTACTCCTCATGGCACTCTCTCTTAAGTTGAGTTCCCCTTTCTGTATGTCTGGCTGCGAGTGCAGTCACTCATCCGTAACTCAACACATCTCAGGTATATATGTAGTTACAACCTAAACATTCTGGTTAGCCAATAGTCCTATCAAGTACATCAGATACTCAGGTTGAAGACACTCTCTCCCTCCTCCCTCACTATGCCTGGGAAAAAGAAAATTAGAGACCGTAAAGAAATGGAAACTGAAAAAAGAGTGCATTCACTGCATCAGTGGAACAAATAGCTTTGCATGGTACTATTAGTACTCAGGATCCTTTGGTCAGATTAGTTGTGTGAAGCCCCTTGCAAAACATTTGTAGTACAATGTTTTAAGTACACAGAGCTGCATTGCTTTTCAGACATATAAAGAAATGTTGTTATTCTGGCATTTCAGAGGTATGAAACATTGGTATGGCACTCAATGAACACCTTCTAACTGTCCAAGGTCTGAGGAAAAGCAGTGTGTGTAGTGGCTAGAGTAGAATGATAAAGTCCAAGATTCAAATCCCTCGTCTGCCATGAAGCTGGGTGACATGGACCAGTCATGTTCCCTCAGCCTAATTTATGTCTTGGGTTATTACAAAGCTAAAATGGAGCCATGGAGAACTGCATGTGTTGCCATAAGCTTCTTGGAGGAAACTCTGGATTAAAATGTAATAGATTGGTGCAAGCATTATTTCTCTGAGCCCAGTACAAATTTGTAACACGAACACTGCTCCCTGATCCTATATATAACCTCATAAATTGTAAAATAGACATTTCTACTTTATTTCTAAATTTTTATATAAATACACTATATCATAGTAATGGATTTGTGGCATGAGCCAGGGCCCCTAGATTTCTGGGTCCCTGTAAAAGTTTCCCTTTTCTTTCCTAAGCTTGGGCCCTAGGGATGTCTGTGGAAAGCAGCTGCAGATGTGGTTCAGGCTGAATGGAGAAGATGTCAATTGGAGCAGGGCATGGCGGGAGCCTCGGTCTCCGACCTCTCGGCCGAAAGAGAGACTCCCCCCTAGTATGCCCTAAAGCGCCCCGGATCCGAGCTCCTCTCTTCCTGAGGTGCTCATTCGGGTCTCCGCTCACACGGATTCCCTCCTTCACCGCAGGCGGGCGAGACGCCCTCGGGACCGACCCGAGGATGCGTCCGCCATTCGCGGGAGCCAAACCGGAAGCCGAGAAGATGGGATGGGGAAAGGGAAAGGGGGGACTTTAACCATTTCTTACCAGTTATTTGACTGCTTAGAAACCTAGTCTTCTAGGTGCCTTTTCCCCCAAGTGGTGAAAATGCTAGTTTTGCATTGTTTTAGCTCTTGCGCTGGGGCGTGGGGAAGCTTAGCCTGCCCTCTTACTCATTTTGTTGCACTTATGTAAAGCTCCTTTGTGAATCATATTCTCTTTTCTATTTTCTTACCATTGGAAAGCTTCTCCATCATAACATGACTCAAAACAAAACACTGAACAGTAGTAGTATTAGCTGATATGTTTTGAAACCTAGGATGGAATGAATAGAATGGGACTGTTAAATAAATCACTATAGGTTTTAAAATGCATGATGTCATCTAAAGCCTATGGCAAATATTTAAAATTGATGAGAACTCCGAAATCTGATTCCTTTTGGCTTTATTTCATATTACTATTGCTTGATTCATATACAGTGTTGTTAATGCCCAAGGCTGTACCCAAACATAAATGCTCATACAACAACAGGAAAATGCCTCAAACTGTATTCAAGTCCTAATACTTTCCAAGTTCGTGTCTAGAAGTTTAATTTCCAAATGAATGCCTATACATTTAATGGAACTCCTTGGAGTCAGTCAACAAATTTTAGGAGGTATCACCCTTAGCACTGAGTTTGTTGCATACTTTAACCTAGCAGCTGATCTGGAGCTCATTGTTGCAAGCTGCAATTGTCCCATTGACTTCAGTGTCAGGGAATGTGTGATGCATAAATGAACCATTCTAGCACATAAATGCAAATGAGACAGGTCCTAAAATCCTGAGAACAAAACTGACCATATGTTCTTAAATTTGTATTTAATGTTTTGTAAAATCATAGCATTTTTATGAGAATTTACCTCTTAGAGTACATATACATGGTGTTATTTGTAATAAACTGGAGTTACTTTGGGAAACAAGGTATACAGTGAAGGAACATAGGCATGTCATTATAACACAATGACCTCTCCCTGGCCGTTGCCGTGACTGAGCTGTGGCGTCACTGCCTATAAATATATTTATTTGTACTGGATTCAGTTTATTTTACTGTGATGTGACTGATCAGTTCTGCTTTCTGATGGCTGACCAGTTCTCACTTAAAAGTAGTCTCTTCGGGGTTTGTATATATAACTTCAGGATGTATTGAAGACAACTGCCCAGTATAATTCTTTTTAAAAGAGTCAGGCACCAGTGCTTGTAAAAGTCAAACAGCACAGTTCTTTATTTCACAGAAAACTCAACAGGGGGATGGGATATATTTACACAGGATATTTTGATTCTTTGTAGAATGAAGACTTCACTTTGCCTTTACATAGGCTGTATGCTTATCACTGTCAGTTTGACTCAGATGTTCTTTAGTTCACAGCACCCATCTATGATCCCACTCTTCAGTAACTGTTTTGTGGTTAACCTTTGGGCTTTATTTGCCTGGTCCCTTGAGTCTTACTGGTGTGACTACCCCAGTTCTCCAGACTCCTCCAGACCCTTAGCCCTTCCTTAGCCACCTTTATCAGTTCCTTTGGAGCAGTGTCTCTGGTGTTTGTGATCACTAAGGTTTTATACTGTGCACTCTCTATTCACTCTCCTCTATACATTAGAGTGTACCAGTGCAGAGTGCAGTTTTCCACACAAACTGCTATCCAGCTGATTCCACTGAGCCCAGAGGCTTATGTCCTCTTCAGAGCTCTCCAGTTAGCCAACTGCTAACTTTCTTCCAACTGTCTCTGCCCAACTGTCAGCTCTCAACTGTCAGCTGTTCACAGTTATCTGTCACTCACTCTCAGCAGCTCCTTTGTTTATTTTATTTTTATTTATTTTATTGTATTTATACCCCACCCTCCCCTTACCTGCTGCTGTTCTCAGATCTTTAATTCCATCACAGTAGGCTTACCAAGGTCCGGTGGGGGATTTGTATTTCTTGCCAGGAGCCTTGCCACGGGGACAGCTGCACACGCTGCACACGCCGTCGCCAGGATGTGACGCTCCGCGTCGCTCTGGCAACGGGGCTGTTTGGCGTCCTGTTGCCAGAGCAATGCAGAGCATCACATCCTGGTGACGGCAGGTGCAGTGCGTGCAGCCGGCCCCGCGGCAAGGCTCCTGGCAAGATATACAAATCCCCCGCCAGACCTTGGTAAGCCTACATCACAGTCATGTACTAGACTCCTGCACAGAGCCAAGGGTAGTGGAAATTCAAGCATTGAAGCAGCTGCTGTGATCTCTTTTGATCAAACTCATTAACCAATAGACTCAAGAATGTAACCAATTAAGTAGTAATAATTATATGTTTCCTTTTTTCTGCTGGCCTAGAATAGAGAATGTCCTGTATTATTGGTTCATTTGTCAAAAGTGATTCAATTTTGCATTCTGACACATACCTTGTTGGTAGAAACCACTTTGGCTCTCTATCCTGAATCTTGTGAGTAGCAGCAGAACAAAGTTTGAGTCCAATGGCACCTTTAAGACCAACAACGTTTTATTCAAGTTAAAGCTTTTGTGTTCAAGACATCCTCAACTATTACATGTGGGTGTGTGAGGGGGTGTTGCCAGGAAGAGCTTTATAGAGTCAAGATGCATAAGTAACTAAGCAATTATAGCTGAGATTGGATTAAAGTGGTTGGTAAGATTTCTGAATAGCAGTAAATTAGCATACAAATACAAGAGTTTACAAACAGATGTGAGAACTGAGTTTGAGTCCAGTGGCACCTCCAAGACCAACAAAGTTACATTTTGGGTATAAGCAAGAACTGAGAGATTTAGCATGTGTAGATGCACACTTAGATACACCAAAACAGATTTCCTCAAATGTTACATGTGGATGGGGCTAGTTGAAGAAAGGGCTAGTTAGAGTCAAGATAACTGAGCAATAAATTTGGCCAAGATTGGAATAATGCATTTAGTAAGACCTGTGCATAGTAGCGAATTGGCATACAGATAATAAAAGAGTTAACAACAGATGTGAGAACTAAGTTTGCGTCCAGTGGCACTTTTAAGACCAACAGTTCTGTCTGCAGAACTGGAGCAGATACAGCTGTAGTGTAGAGCCTGGCTGTATACAATGGATCATTTGGTATGTTTATAATAGTAGCTGGAGGCATGTAGGTACGTTTGTCAGTCAGTAAGTTTCTGGTGTAAGGTGGTGTCTATGCATCCATTGTGTATTTTTACAGTAGTGTCCAGAAAATGTATTTTTTGCATAGATTGGTTCATTGTCAGGTTGATGGTGGGATGTAAGTAATATATTTTTGTTTTGGGGTGTTTTTTTTTAATTTATTTTCATTTTCCACTATAACAAAAGTTCATATCACATCACTTTCACTTTCGGTTACAACTTTTATATCATACTAGCAAAAATTCAGTTTTGATTTACCTTAATCATCTCCAGCCAGTCATAAAATAATTTCCATCTGTCCCAAAAAAGTTCCTCTGGTTTATTTTGTAGTGTTGTATTTAGCTTATCCATTTCAGCTATTCCCATCACCATATTTTTAAGTTCTATTATAGATGGTATTCTTTTGGATTTCCAACGTCTTGCTATCAGGATTCTGGCTGCCGTTAGGATATATACAATTATCTGTGTATGTGCTTTAATGTCTTCCGGTAACATATTTAGTAGCCAAATTACTGGTTCTAGGGGGATATTTATTTTTGTAACGTCCAGGAGGATTTTTGCAATTTTCTCCAAAACTTCTGGATTTTGTCACATCACCATATGATCCTACGTTCTTCCCACACCTCCAACAGATGTTGGATGCTTTTGGGAGACATTTTGCGACTTTCTCGGGGGTCCAATGCCACCTATATAACATTTTATATATTTTTTCTTTGTATTGCGTGGCTCTCACAAATTTTAAAGATTCCCATGTTTTAGTCCATTGCTTTGCTTCTATTGGGTGTCCAATCGCTTTTATCCAGGCTAACATGGATGTCTTTATAGTTTCTTCTCACAAAAAATCCTCTATTAATATAGTATAAATCTTCTGAATAAGTTTATCGCTGGAGGATAACCAGATTTTATAAAATTCATTTAAGCTAGTATGGAATCCTGTTTTTTTATCCCCAATATACCTTGATTTTAATATATTTTTTCCCACCAGGACAGTTTTATGTTTTGTTTTAATAATATCTCATCTGATTTTAGCTCCGTTTTTTATTTAATAGATTCCCGTATATTTCTTTTTCTCCTCTTTTTAGGGAAGGTTTTGCAAATGCCTCAATTGGCAAAATCCATATTGGTATTTTAATATAATTTTTATATTTAATTAAATTCCAAACTACTGTAAAAATACACAACCACTAGTGCATGACTGTCACACATAAATAAGTTGAGCAATTTAGTGTTGCTTGGGCTCTGGAGGGGGAGATCATGCTGGCAGGGATCCTTTGTGAATTCCCCCATACATACTCTTCCTAGGAAGCCACATAGATCCATGGCCTGCTCCCCATCCTATGGATGTGGATAGAAGACCCTAAAGTATACTTTGTCCACCCATCCCACAAGTACTGCCCTGTCAAGGACTGCAGCAAACCCCATTCCACCATCACCTTTGTGGGGGATTGGGTCTGGAACAACTTTTTAAAAAATAGTGTTCAACTGTATGAACTTGGAAGAAATGTAGTAATAAACATTTTGGGGTATCAGTGTTTTCAGATCAAAGTTTGAGTCCAGTGGCACCTTTAAACCATCAAAATTTTATTGAAGGTAAAAGCTTGTGTATGTAAGCACTCGTCTTCAGATATAAGCTCTAAACTCTGGTTATGGTGGAGGGGACTGTAATATCTATTCTATCAAACAGGAATCCATAAGATGAGGAAGCATTCTCTAAATCATCTTAATAAAATCTGATCAAAACAGTATCAACACCAGAACACTGTAAGAGTCCAATGGCACCTTTAAGACCAACAAAGTTTTATTCAAGGTGTGAGCTTTTGTGTGCACACACACTTCGTCAGACGATGAAATGGAATTAC
Organism: Gekko japonicus; assembly: GCF_001447785.1. Taxonomy (NCBI): domain Eukaryota; kingdom Metazoa; phylum Chordata; class Lepidosauria; order Squamata; family Gekkonidae; genus Gekko; species Gekko japonicus. The sequence goes on along the minus strand of NW_015168662.1, from coordinate 489,351 downwards.
ATGTCATCTATATATATAAAAGAAAGTCCCCTCACCATAAAATCAATGCCCAGGCCCAACTGGTGGACCTAGAGACACCAAATTCGGGGAGAGCGCTCCTACCATGGCGTAAATGCTCACTAAGAAGTTATTTTTAGAACTTTGACCCCTAAGGGGGTCAAAAGGGGTAAAATGTGCTCCCCCATTGATTCCTATGCAGCTGCCAGGCTGCTGTCTCCTTGCACTCCTCACACTCTGATTGGTCAGCTGCAGAGCTCAGCATTCTTTTTTTTAAAAAGACCTCCGAAGGGGATTTTTTTAATTCTTTATAATACTACATAAACTACAAAGAAAAGAAGGGAAGGGGAACTACAACTAAGGAGAAAGAAAAGTAACCCACACTAAACTAAAAACCCAAGAGTAGGAGATCATTATCCTGTTAGACTGCAGTTAGTAATGAAAAAAAACTGTTAATAAACAATATACTTTGTGAGATCCTGTCTTTCTAAGCTTATGTGTTAGTTTATTACTTGTTATGAGAAGATTTCCAGAGCAACTCCTCCAGCTCTCTTCATAAGGGCAATTTTCAGAGTCTTTCCGCTTTTACATCTATGCTAATTCTCTCTAAAATCTTGATGGCTTCTTAGATGTTCACTCGTAATTCTGCAACCCTCCTCCGTCTCAAAAGGGATAACACCGCCAATCCTATGCCTCTTCCTTCTTGGTCTCATCCTCGGGGCCCAGTGGCATCTCAAAGGCTTCTTGATCTTGAGGTCAGGTTCAAGCTCTTTTCTATCAACCGAATTTAAGATGACACTTTCTAAAAACATCTGCTGGGAAGGGGTTAAGTCCTTGAAAATCTTTTCTGTTTCTCTCATGCTTTCTCTCCTTATCTCTTTGAGATCGCTATTAGTTTTAGTGTCCATCTCATTTGCTTTGACAGCCATCTTTTCTGCTTTTGTTGCCAACTGCAGCTGTCGGGACACAAGTTGTTGATTTATCTTGGCAAGCTGATGGTTAATACCAACAAATTGCTCAAGAATCGGCTTGGTGACTTCTGCTATGAGTTCTATAACATTCACTTCCCTTCTTCTCGGAGTTGTTTTCGCTGACTTTTTTGGAGTGTCCACCATTTTTACACTTTAATTC